>NW_016818844.1:1616710-1648549 GCF_001698545.2 Rhinopithecus bieti
AAATTTTTTTTTTTTTTTTTTTTTTTTTTTTTTTTTGAGATGGAGTCTCACTCTGTCACCCGGGCTGGAGTGCAGTGGCCGGGTCAGCTCACTGCAAGCTCCACCTCCTGGGTTCACGCCATTCTCCTGCCTCAGCCTCTGGAGTAGCTGAGACTACAGGCGCCCGCCACCTCGCCCGGCTAGTTTTTTGTATTTTTTAGTAGAGACGGGGTTTCACTGTGTTAGCCAGGATGGTCTCCATCTCCTGACCTCGTGATCCGCCCGTCTCGGCCTCCCAAAGTGCTGGGATTATAGGCTTGAGCCACTGCGCCCGGCCCCAGAATTTCTTTGTTAGTTTTCTGCCTCGATGATCCGTCTAATGCTGCCAATGGGGTGTTGAAGTCCTCCACCGTAATTGTGTGGCTGTCTTAGTCTTTTCGTAGCTCTATAAGTACTTGTTTTATGAATCCGGGTGCTCCAATGTTGGGTGCATATATATTTAGGATAGTTAAGTCTTGTTAAATTGAACACTTTATCATTATGTAATACCCTTCCTTGTCCTGTTTTACCGTTGTTGGTTTAAAGTCTGTTTTATTTGATATAAGAATAGCGACCCCTGCTCCTTTTTTGATGAAAGGTTTTCAGTTTTTGCTGGAATTCAAGGGAAAATCTTTTAGAGCTAACCTAGTTGAATGTGAGTTGTAGTTTCTATCACAAGTTCTATGCCATGTTTAGCTTCTTTAGCAAACTTAACCAATCTTTGAGTTTAAAGGGTACAAGTTAATGAGATTTTAGAATTTTGTAGTGCTTTTTCTGTCTGTCAGCTCCTCATCACAAGCAGTGCTTCTTAATCTAGCACAATAAATGTTCTGGTCCCATCTTAGATCAATTATATCTTGAGGCATAACTGGCCACCACAAAACTTCATGGTTTAGAATAGCAATGCTGTACTATTTCCCACTGTTGCGTGGGTTGGCCAGTGGTTCTGCTGCTGCTGTCACCTGGACCGCTTGAGCAGTTTCATTCAGCAGGTAGATGAGCCAGGCTGGGAGGTCTAGAGGCTGGCTGCCAAACTTGGAGCCTTGGATCTCCTCCACGGGACCACTCAGTCTCCCAGGGGCCAGACTAGGCATCTTCACAGCCAGGTGGTGTTTGGGTTTGAAAAGGGGAAATCTGAACACTTCAAGGACTCTTATGGCCCAGCTTCCCAGACAGGCACTGTGTCATTTCTGCCACATTCTGGTAGTTAAAGCCATTCCCAAGGACAGCTCAGAGTCTGGGGGTAGAAAAAGTGACTCTGCCACATTTGCACAGTGGTATGATTACAGGGAGGCATTATTTGTCAATATTACAACATACCAGACTCCTTGAACTTCATCAGATGAAATACAGAAGGAGGCTCAGAACTGACAAATGTAGCCATCCCCAAGATAGAGGCAGAGATTACGTGAGAGAAGACTGCCTAGGAGGATCTCTGCTATTGCTCATTGATATCCCTTGTTCCTGCCAGCCACAGTAGGAATATAACCTGGTGATAAGGAATATAACCTGGCAATAACTTTGGCACCATAACAACGTCTTGAGAAAAAAATGACAGCAACCCTGCCCCAATACCCTCACTCTTAAACAATACATTTTTTTTAACCCAGTTCAATTGCAGTTGGACACAGGGACTTTAAAAGGGCACATCGCTTGGCAAAACCTAAATCATGCTTTTATTGTGGGAAGAATCCAGTTAACCTAAAATGGCTGTTCTGTTTTATGTCTCTTTAAAACATATAGTACAGTATTCCTAGGGAAGGTCTGTTTTCTTTTACCTCCTTAGACATTTTAGAGTTTTCTTTTCAGCATTTTCCTTTTCAGTTTCTTGTTTTCCAAAATAACTGGCTTTATTTTGGCCAAATTTAATCTACTTCACCCGAACCCGAGGCAGTCAAAATATAGATGGGCTTGTTCTCCCTCCTGAAGTCTACTGAAGCCGTTAGTGGAAACATGAAATGTTCACAGGATAGACTCTGACTCTTTTCAGAAAATGAGAAATACACTCCAGAGGGGAGGCAAGCTCCCCAAGGCTGTAGACCAAGCAAGTATCCTGTCTTCCCCTCCCTGAAAGGGATGCATTTGTGTCCATAAGAGTTCTTGGTCATGAGCTACAAAACTCAAGTCTAGCTAACTTAAGTAGACGGATTTGTTGGAAGATGTTGCAAAGGGCACAGACTTCTGAAAAGGCTAGCAAAGCAGGCGTTGCAGCTATTGGACAAGAGCCAAGTCTAAAATCACACTACAGCTTTGAAGGAGTCACATCTTGGCTGGTGAATCCAGACACTGGCATCATGTCATTGATACCATGAGCCTGGATACTGGACACTGCTGCTGCCACCGCAGCTGCCCCCAGAAACCGGATGAACACCTCCCTTCCAGAATGCATTCCACATAACCTTGCTTCTTTGTGTCTCCAGCTCATTAGTCAATGTCGGATGTGGGTTTAACAGATTCACAAAGCCAAGATTTCACGTGTGTGCTCTAGATGGAAGGGAGCCTGGGAAAGAAAGTGTCTGACTCTCCAGTTTCTCTGATGGGAGGTGGTGACTGCCTATCCCTGAGAGTCACAAAATGGGTAGATTAATTAAAGTAATGCTAGTTGCTGTAACTATTAGGCCCCAAATTTCAGTGGCTGATGCAACAGACGTCTGTTATACATTCATATAGGGTCCAATCAGTGAGTGGAGATAGTCGGGGAAGGGGATGGTTTCATTCTGCACTACCAAGGATTCAGGCAGATAGAAGCTCCACCTATTCCCTAGCACATTGCTTTCAAGTCCACCTTGGACTTCAGTACCAAGCTGGCAGTAAGTGGGAGATTGCATGGAAGATTGTTATGAGCTTGGCCTAAACCTGGGATACATCATTTCCTTGTACATTCTACTGTCCACAATTGACTTGACTACAAAAGAGGCCAGGAAATGCTATCTAGCTGAGTACCCAGGAAAAAAAGTAAAAGGCTTTGGTGAACAATTAGCTAGTTCTGGTGCAGTACGTAATTGCCCAAACCTAGAATAGGGGCGTAAATCTCAGCCCAAAAGAATGATCAAGGTCCATGGCACATCCTATTTCTGTTGTCTGGTACCATAATGAATGATTGATACAAATTCTATATCAAGAATACAAATAGGATGGACACGGTGGCTCATGCCTATAATCCCAGCACTTTGGGAGGCTGAGGCAGGTGGATCACCTGAGGTCAGGAGTCCGAGACCAGCCTGGCCAACATGGTGAAACCCCGTCTCTACTAAAAATACAAAAATTAGCTGGGCATGGTGGCACACACCTGTAATCCCATGCCTGTAATCCCAGTTCCTCGGGAGGCTGAGGCAGGAGAATCACTGGAACCCGAGAAGTGGAGGTTGCAGCAAGCTGAGATCGCGCCATTGCACTCCAGCCTGGGTGACAAGAGCGAAACTCCATCTCAAAAAAGAAAGAAAGAAAGAAAGAAAGAAAGAAAGAAAGAAAGAAAGAAAGAAAGAATACAAATGAGGAAGCCCCATTTTTCTATTCTATTCTTTTGGCTTATATATTCCAGAATAGAAATAAATTATTTTCTTGTTAATGTAAGAAAACAGGATTGTGGTGCCCCTACTGCTCTTGAGTTCAGGAGTATTACTTGCATCTACCTAAACAGGGAGCCTGTCAGGAAAACATTCTAGAGTGGACAGATTAATCATTGGCTTTAAATCTAAGTCAAATTAATAGATAATGAATGTTAGAAGGCCAACGGGGGGCACCAAGTTCAAGGGTTTTCAAAAGAAATGGAATCTGTTGGATCGTAAATCCCATTTAACCATCCTTTGTTTAGGTGGATACAGAAAGATGGGAAAGTGAGAGTTGATGATCCGTTTCTGCTCTTCTTTAGTCAGTCAAGTCACCTAGGCTGATGGGTTAGCTTATTTCTATGAGAACAGGAGAAAAATGAATGAGTAATCACCATGCTGCCAACAGCAGGAGCCAGGCAACTTGAAAATACTGTGTGAAGAGGTGAAGGATCAAGAATACGAACAGAAAGCAGAAGGCATTGGAGGGAGTTTTCTTGTGAGATGCGTGTGAACGCTGGGCTAAGGAGAGAATGCAAAGAGTGTGATGGTGACAAGTACCCTCCGAAGGGGTAGTCTCATCCCTTCCTCCCACCTAACTAATGGGAAAAGCAAACCCAGAGAAATGAATAGGCTTTCCCAAGGCTTACAGCAAGTTAGAGGTAGAGCTAGTCAAACCCACACGGCTATCTCTTAACCAGGACTTCCCCTTCCATCTCACCATTTCACCTTCTTCTCTCATTCCTGCTTTCGGGTATTTGTTTGGAATTTGTATCATAGTGTTTATTTAGTTCATTCAACACGAAAAACTGGTGTATAATTCATTTTGTCACTTGCATAGACCCTTGAAAACTCCATATCTTTTTTTAGTTAGGAAAAACCCCCGCTTTCTATCAGGATATACAGAGCATCACAAGTGACTTGGCCTATCAGAACCTTGATTTCTTCCTTAGATCCTCAATGTGATTTCTAAGTTTCTTCCCAGCTTTGACAGTTCATCAGTTCACAAGATAAAAAATAATTCCACCACAGGACATGTTTAGGGGAAAGTTGAACTTCTCCCTGTTGCAGTGTGAAGATAATTCCCTCCAAGGGAGGAGATTGGATATAATTGTTGTATCTCCCAGTTTGGGAGATATACCATGGCTGGAGGCCATGGCTGGTGTCACAGAAGTTGAGCAACTATTGGATCCCTGCTAGAACAAGAAAGGCCAGTGCGCCTTAGCATTAGTCTATCGGCTGGTGGCAGGACTGGGCTTCAGAAGGACCACTGCAGAGAAGAAACAGAACGGAGGAATTTCAGGCAAAGGAAAGAGGAGGGCTTGCTACAATGGCAGGTGAGGGAATCCAAAGGTCTGGGATGAGACTGGGAGGTTGAAACCCATGGTTATTCATCCACAGAAGTGGGAGAAAAGAGAGAATATACGGCACAGATGCAGGTAGGGGCGGGTGTTACAGAGATGGAATAGGAATGGAAGAATCAAGGGAGTAGGGAAATATACAAGCTGAATATTCTTTATTTGAAATACTTGGGACCAGAAGTGTTTTGGATTTTGGATTTTTTTGATTTGGAATATTTGCCTATACATAATGAAATATCTTGGGGATGGGGCCCAAGTCTAAACACATACGTATTTATGTTTCTTATAAATCCTATATACATAGCATGAAGACAATTTTATGCAAGATTTTTAATAATTCTGTGCAGGAAGCAAAACTTGTGTACAATGAAGCATCAGACAGCAAAGGTGTCACCATCTCAGCCACCCATTGGGCAATCTGCGGTTGTTTGGAATTACCATCATTCCTGACTCTGATTTTATGTGCTACTGATAAGCATTTATTTTCTTATAATTATTCACACATAGGGATTTAACAGGTAAAAAATGTGACATACCGTTAATACCATGAATAAATACTATGTTCAGGGTAATGGTGCAGCTCAGTGACATCACCAGAATACCTGGATCCGCTGCTAGGCAAGAGCAGCAGCAGACAGCTGCAGGCTCCCGGTCTCCACCCAGGGTGCTGGGTTTTGATTAAAAGGTTAATGTACACTGCATTTTATTTATTTAGGTGGGAAGAAACATCAGAAACAGTTGAGAGACCAAGAAGTGGGTCCTCTAGGGATGAGGAGGCCTTCTGCTGGGTGACTTTTATAAATGGCCAAGAGGGTCTTTTTCTCCTTGGGGACACTGAAGAAACTGTAGGCTGTGCACCCGCATTTTGACTGTTCCCATCACAAGAGGTCAGGTGTGGAATTCTTCACTTGTGGCATCACGTCAGTGCTCAAAAGGTTTTGGATTTTGAAGCATTTAAGATTTTGGATTTTTGAATTTGGAATGCTCAACCTGTATGTAGTATGAATGCTGGGCAGCATGAAACACTCACTTGAGGTTAGTGATCATTATTTTAAAGAGATCTGTAAAGATTAATTACTGTGTGGTTTTCTCTAAGCCACATTCAACATTGTGGATGTAGGCATGGAAGGGCAGAGTTAGAGTTAACCAGGACTGGGTTGAACCAAGTGAGTGTCATGAAGCTGAGAATGTATTTCATATGTAAGGTTGTGACAATGAGTATAATACTTGGCCGTGGAGTGTAAGCTGAGGATGCAGGGAAGTGAGGGGGTGAAAGAAGTAGGAAACAGGACCAATGAATCGTGGGTCTGGGAAGGGTGCAAAGATTGCTGAAGTTGAAAGATTAGAGGAAATGAGCTGGAAAAATGAGGTGGTTACTGGAAAATGGGATGTTTCAAACTGATATCTTTAGAGGGAAAGCAATTTTTTGATAATCAAACTCTAGGGTTATCACCTTGGGAATGACTGGCTGAGGTTGAGGGGAAGATGAGATCATTGCAGGGGTAGAGATTGGACCAGGCACCAGGATGTTGGAAAAAGCATCTCTATGGATATTGACATCCCCAGGAGTAATGGCGGGAGGCATGGTGGAGAGAGTGACTGAACTAGAGACACAATCTTTATGGAAGGAGTGGGAATGACCAGAGAGGCCAACAGGAGATGGCAACGAGATGGAGCATGGGATTAGGATGAGAGAATGACCTGAGAGCATCAATGAGAAACACAAGGATGTCTTCCAGTGCTGACCAAGTGGTGAGAGGCATGTGTGAAAGGACTTTGCGATTTGGATGGGTGAGACAGTTAAGTTTGGATCCGAAAATGTGATCTATAGAGAAGCAAGGAAATTAGACTGCAGGGAATCCCGGGCTTCCCATAGCAAATGACGTGAACTGCATGCAGTAAAGCAGCATTCTCTCATGGGAGGATGAAGATGATCCTGTAGTCTAAGGCTGGGTCACCTGCATGGAAAGCTTTGAGGTGACTGAAACGAAGTTGATCTAGGCATGGAGGTATGTGTACATGATCCTCATTAGTGTAAGGCTGCTACATTTTTCTCATGGTGAGATCTGTTTTCCAGAAATTGTCTTAGAGGAGGTAGGTCTTAGGAAATAGAAAAGAGTCATCTAATAAGATGAGTTTTTGGAAAGCGGGAGAAAACAATGATACCATAAATGCATGGTGTTATATGGGCATTTGCCTTTTTAATTATTTGTGTAACTATATTTCCTCAACTTACTCATTTCTCAGTATTTCCTTTTGATGAGTGATACAGCATTTGTATATATTTTCTACATTTCCATCAATCAAATATTTACCGTTTTTGTTCACCTAATTGTTCAAACAAAAAATAATAGAGATTACTTTGTTCTTTTATTTAAAATAAAGTTGTGATGAAAGCTATATTTGTGTTTGAGTGTTTGTGTTGACCATGAATCTCTGAGGTCAGGGCCTTGTCCTTAGTGTCAGGTATGTGACCACATGGTTGGCAATCAATAAATGTTTTCTTGATGACAACATTATAAATAATAATTTGAAAACCAAAGCCAGTTTGTTTTCAATAGCCTTACAAAGTTTATGCATTAAGGTTTTTCTATTCCTGCGGACTATGAAAAATTAACTAAGTCAGACTCTTTTAGACTGTGAGCCTTTCAAAGGCTGGGGCTTCATGGCTTATTCATGTAGCTCTCCCCAGTGCATTGACTGGCTCATGGTAGGATGCCCAGTAAATACTGGTAGATGAGAAGGTAGACAGTTGCAAGTTTCTTGAGCAGCAAGTACATGCCAGGTACCACATTAGATTCTTTACTTATATTATCAAAATATTCCTTATAATAGCTCTATAAAGTAAGTTAGGTGCTATTACCCAACTGTCGACATGAGAAATCTGAGCGAATGAATTTAAGTAAGGTGCCCACGGCCACACAGTCACCAGTGGTAGAGGAGCATGAACACCTAGATGTGACTGACCCCAGAGTCCACGGCCTATACAGTAGACTCCAGTGCTTGAGAGGGAAGGAACAGAGGGAGGGAGGTGGGTTAAATAAGGAGAGAATATGAAAGAAAAAAATGATTAACCATTTTGGAAAGTATTTTTGGTTGTTGAAATTAAACAAATAAAAGTTGGTTTTACCAGAATTCATTCTTAAAGGCTATTGTGGTAGCACCTTTGTAGGTCACTTCTAACAGCTGTTTGAATTATTGGCTATCTTAGCAATTTTTCTTTCAGTGTTCATTCTGCAAGACTTAATTAAAGTCATGAAACCTAGATGTCTCTTGTAAAATGAACATTGAAAGCAACAGGCACAATTATCAGGATGTAGCTACACATTACCACCACGTCTGGAAAATATCAAAAAATAGGATTTATGTTTCTGTCTGTGTGAAATGTTATCAGCCATCTCATAGTTTGGCTAACACCCCATAATCACTGGCCTGTGGGGACATATAAAAATATCTGTGTAACTGAATCTTATCTAAAGCAAATCCAACCCAAACGTTTATCTTAGCTGGCTAATCCATACAGAGGGATAGCTTTCCCACTAATCTTGGAGTTATCTAGAATTTTCTCTGCTCTATGACAACATTCAGGTCATTAGCAAATGCTTAGTTCTTAGGTCTGTATAAATTGAGTAATCTGTCAAATCCCTTGGTTCCAAACTTACCCATACAATAATGAGTTATCCATTCAGAATCCCTGACCACGTATTTTTCTTCATTGCAAATTGTGTGACCTGTTAATAGGAGAGACGAAGCCATGTTTGTCTAGACAGCGAATCTGGGAAGAAAGAGGGCTTCTTACGGAACGTGAACAGGGTCTGCATATCTTAACATTCAGCACTCAAAAATAAATTCATGCGAGCAAAAAAAGATAATACAACTTGAATTAAATATTCTTTAATTAAAATATTTATTCTAAGGACTCTTCTGAGTAGAGTTGAGTGCATTAGTTTTCATATCTTTAAACAGGGCAGGAGTAGTGGGAAATCATATCACTTACAGAGATAACTATCATCTATTTCAATGTTTCTTATTCTTATGCTTCTAAACTGCCCAATGTGAGTTACAATGTGTACTTAGTGATTGGGTTAATTTCATTTTCTCCCATGAGCTGGTTGAAAATAAATAAATTCAGGAAACCTTGGCTTGTAATTTGTCAAGCCTCATTAGACAGTGTGTGATAAAAGAAGAATACTGATTTTAAATTCAAAAGAGCAGACCCTTCCACAAGACAAGTCTCTTTTGAGAATCAGTGCCCTGGAAATTACGTCTGCATAGCCAGGTTGATGTGTACATCAGATAAGATACTCTGAAGCATTCCTTTTTAAATTGATAAGTGTCACATAAATACATAGTGTTGTGAAATAGAAATTCTGTGAAAAACCAGTGCTGTTTCATTTAAAGGTATTGTAACACATTTAAAATCTAGCTTGCCAGACAGGTCACAGAACAAATTTTATTCCTATGGGCAGATCTTAAAGAATATCCTTGGGATGTAAAATTGTTACAATGTAAAATCTGTGCTAGGCTCACAAAATCAAACAAGTTATAAATTATTCAAACCTTGTCTTTTTTCTCTATTGCATACTGGGCCAATACACTTCTAGGTTCCCAGTATCACATTGAAAAGACACTGAAGGCCAGGCACAGTGGTGCATGTCTGTAATCCAAGGAGGATTATATGAGGCCAGGTGTTTGAGACCAGCCTGGGCAACATAGTGAGACCCCATCTCTAAGAAAAAAGAAAAAAAGACAAAAGGAAAAAAAAGAAAAGAAAATTAATTAGGTAGGTGTGGTTGTGCCTGCCTGAGGTCCCAGCTACTCCAGAGGCTGAGGTGGGAGAATGACTTTAACCCAGGAGTCTGAGGTTACAGTGAGCTGTGATTGCACCTGCGCACTCCAACCTGGGTGACAGAGGCTGACCCTGTCTCTACAAAATATAAAATAAAATTTAAAAGATACACAGGTCCAGTGTTGCTGAAGGACTAGAAACTGGAACTAGGGGAGAAGTTGCCACTAAGGTAATAAAGAACTGAACTCATTCAGTGGCTCAACAAGCTAATCCTATTCATTGTTTTGGTTCTTGTCTGTGGCCTTAGTCATGTAACTATACTATTAGCACTCTGTTTCCCTGTCTTTAAGATTGGATTAATCTAAACAGGATTGATTACCAAGTGAATGTGTGACACTTAGGGAATAGGACGTGTCCAGGACAGCTTCTTAGTGATGGTAACGACGGCAGTAGTCATGGCTCATACAGTGTCTCCCAGAGAGAGAGAGACTCAGTCTTTCTGTGTCTAGCCCTGGTGGTTTCAGGGAAGCTGAAACCTCCAAAAGGTGAGTCTTTGCTATGGCAGGGAAAGCCCTATTTGTCAGAATCAGAATTAAACAGCAGTCGAGAGAAGGATTGCCCCTTGATTTACTTTGTTGAGTAAATAAAATCATTTGTACCTCTCCCTAGGGGCTGATTTATGAGAAATTCTAGTATTTAAAACTGGAATAAGAAATTTTAAGTTTGCAACTATAATCCAATGGATAGAAAAATAAATCTTTTAAGACCTAGAAAATCTCTACATGAATTTTGTTTCTATTGCGCGATCTTAAAGAAAAAGGAGGCTCCTTGAAATATAAAATTCTTTTTTTTTTTTTTTTTTGAGACGGAGTCTTGCTCTGTTGCCCAAGCTGGAGTGCAGTGGTGCAATCTCGACTCTCTGCAACCTCTGCCTCCTGGGTTCAAGTGATTCTCCTGCCTCAGCCTCCCAAGTAGCTGGGAATACAGGTGTGCACCACCACGCCCAGCTAATTTTTGCGTTTTTAGTAGAGACGGAGTTTCACCATGTTGGCCAGGCTGGTCTTGAAATCCTGACCTCAAGTGATCCACCCACCTTGGCCTCCCAAAGTGCTGGGATTACAGGCATGAGCCACCATGCCCAGCCTGAAATATAAAATTCTTACAATTCTTTCTTTCCACAAATTAAATATAGTGAGGTTTAACAAATACAGAGATGTCCTCTAAGAGCAGGTGGATGGGAATAGATGACCTGAATGTTCCTTCAATGTTCTAGGATTCTGTCCCTGGAAAATGAGTGTGGGTAGAAGAGGAGCTGAGAAAGTTCCTCCCTGCCATGACGTGGAAGCTGCAGGAGAAGTTTGTGGGGCAGGGAGGGAGGGCGGTGGGAATCCCACTGTGACCTTCTTAAAAATGACAATCATTCAAAAACGTTTTAAAGTCTTTTTTTGACATTATTTCATTTGGTCACAAAGCAGCCCTTGATGTAACCAGCTGGCAAGAGGCAATACAAATTTAGAATTCCAGCTTTAAGAAAAATGTTACGGGGGCCCTCGTCCTGTTAATATCTCTACCACTGTACATGCAGGAGGATATTAGAAGGGGCTATCAAGGAACCTCACTGGGACTGAGCCCTGTCTCACACATCTTGTGTTCCCAGCCTGTGATGTGCACTCAGAGCTGTGGAAGTGAACTGCTCAGAGCTCAGCAATGGCCATATCTGATGGTCTCCTCCTTTTTGTAGCCTTGATCAATTCAGGAATAACCTTATGTGACCACAAAAGGAAAAAAATTTTCTAATAATCCAACATAAGTATCCCAACGTTTGTGCCTATAAGTCCCATCTGTAGTTTGAAAAGCACGGGCTAAGCTCTACCTATGTCTAAGAATGTCCACTTTGTGAGTTAGGGTCTGATTGTGCTCTATGGGTGGTTTGAGCTTTGTCCCTTGTCTAACATCCCCTGTGGTCACCTCACTGCTAGGTATATGCAGAACACCAGCCCAGTGCCTGGCATGCTGCACTGGCTAATGAAGGCAATGATCCTTTTAAAAGCTAAAATAAATATTCAGCATATTTTAAAACATTTACAATGTTTTAAATATAATCATATTGATGAAATTTTGGATTTTTTTATGAATCCAGTTAGATTCCTTTTGTAGAATCCAATTTGATTTTGGGAACAAAACTCGTATTTGTTTCTCAAAGTATTCATATCGGTTAAGAAGGGAAATTGAAGGACCAAGAAGCCCAATCTTGAAAATGTGTTGTGCATTTCGGCTTTAATCGCAGTGTTCTCACTGGAAGGTTGTAAATCATCCCAACCTTTTCTTTCAAAGCAGCTTTTCTGGTGCAGGGGACCATGTTTAACGTCCCTTCGAAGTCCCATTATCTACATGTTTCCTCTTATCTCTTGGTAAACAGCCTGCACCTTAGTTCTGGTCCCTATCACTTTGTTCCTGAAATGAGACTGTGGGTGGCTGGTTTCCCCATCACTGGTCTGTTCCCCTTAATCCCAGAGGCTTCAGGGGAATTTTCTTAAGTACAGCTTTCCTCATGTTTCCTTGGGACTTGAAAATCTCTTTTACCTGCCTGTTACTTACAGAATTAGGTTCAAATGTCTCCAGTTTGATCTAACTCTAGCTTTCCTTCCACTCTCCCACTCTTCATGGATCCTGTCCTCTGGCCCAGGCCTCCCAGCCAGGAAAGTACCTCTCATGAGGCCTTTTGGGATGTAAGAGAAGGGAATATTTTGGTTTGATTTTTGGTTGCTGGACCTTCTGTTCTTCGATTCCCAACTTTCCCAAGAGAATGCCAACCCTGCCTCCATCTTGGCAGGTGTGTCTACCAGCCACACAAGTTAGCTACAATCCTGTGCCTCTCAGAGAGAATATGTTAAAATTCACTGCAACTCGCTACATAAGAATTGTCAAAACTAGATGGAGAGAAATTGTCTTAGTTCAGGCTGCTGCATCAACTATACCATAGACTGGGCAGCTTAGACAACAAACGTTTATTTCTCACAGTTCTGGAGGCTGGGAAGTCCAAGATCAGGTGCCAGCAGATCTAGTGTCTGGTGAGGGCCCATTTCCTGGTCTGCAGACAGCCATCTTTCTGCAATGTCCTCACATAGCAGAGAGATAGCAAGCTCTCTCATGTCTATTCTCCTGAGGGCACTACTCTCATTCATGAGGGCCCCACCCTCCCAAAGGCCCCAATTTCTTGTTTGTTTGTTTGTTTTTGGGACGGATTCTCACTCTGTTGCCAGGCTGGAAGGCAGTGGCACGATCTCGGCTCATTGGAACTCCGTTTCCCAGGTTCAAGCAATTCTCCTGCCTCAGCCTCCCAAGAAGCTGATACTACAGGCGTGCACCACCACACCCGGCTAATTTTTGTATTTTTAGTGAAGATGGAGTTCACCATGTTGGCCAGGATGGTCTCAATCTCTTGACCTCATAATCCACCTGCGTCAGCCTCCCAAAGTGCTGGGATTACAGATATGAGCCACTGCACCCAGCCGGCCCCACCTTGTAATACCATCACCTTGGAGGATAGGGTTTCAATACATTAATTTGAGTGAGACACAAACATTCAGTCCATTGCAGAAATTATGCATCTCAAGGATTTCCTGAAAGGTATCCAGTTCTTCCAGTCCTCAAGAGTTTCTAGAATCTACTCTTGGATGATGCCAGGCCTCTGGAGAGCCCCATATGTAAGGCTGACTTGTTTTGACTACCTATAGAAGTGCTTTTGCTTTATTGCACTTCGACCGTATTCTAGCATCCTGCACTGTGAAATATTAAAACAGCCCGGCAAACCTTGTGCTTGCACTCATTGTGCAATGTTATTAAGGATGTTGTTCACCATATTGCACAATGTCCTCTTTATGAGGATCCTGGGGATATCATCTCTCTGGTGTCTTTGCCAGAAATAGCTATGATCGTTCCAAGGAATTAGTTTGTTTTTGCCTTAAAGACACAAGAAACCATTTATGTTTTCCTTCTACATTGGCTTCTGGAAAACCCGGAGTGAAATCTGTGGATCACTATCAGTAAATGTACTGGGTGTCCTAGAATGCAATTAGGACCCTTGACATTGTTTCTGTATTTGTATTTGTCTTACCTCTGATTTGCACTTAAATTTCTTCACTTGCTTTCATACTATGTATACCTTTTAGATTAAGTTTATTCCTTCTTGAAATTAGCTGGGAATAAATAAGTCTGGCTGGGCTTGGCATTGGTAGGTGTGACAAAGGTGTGACAATGCAAACACAGCCACAATTAAAGGTGCCAAGAGTCAGTTTTGATGGAAATACCAGACAGAGACAGCCTTGCCAGCTTGACATTCATCTCTGCCAGGACTGTGAAAGGTCACGTTGTGTGGGCGGGTTGACCTTCAGCGTTTCCTCTGGAGGGAATATGCTTCAAACCTTCTGAGTCTTCCTGGGAATATGGGCCTTGATTTACATTTGGACAACACAATTAGTGCATTTTCCAAAATTACTGGGTTTTATTATTTTCATATTATTTTTTTAATGTGATCCTGAGTGTGACTCTTTCACTCCTAAGAGCAGATTATCCAAGACTCACCTGAACTAAGCTTTTCAACTGTTGGCAGCTATGATGTATCTGTCAAGTCTAAGCCATCCTTCATGGCAAACTCTTTCCTCAACTGCCCTTTCACCAATGTAGAGACACCCACATGTTCCTCATAGTCTACTGTGCTATTTCACTCAGATGGTTAGAAATTCAAATTCTCCATCTTCTCACATACACATAGACACACACATGTGCATGCATACACAGACCACAGACTCGCACACATACTCATGCAACCAGCCCTCCCAGTTTAATGAAAAGGGGAAAAAAAAAAGCCTTGGCTTTCAGCTCAATGTGATAAATGGTAGAACCAGATAGAAGAGTAAGGAAGGGGAAAATTGGAATGCACATTTTTGAGGTCTGCTGTTTAACCAGTTTTGCTAATTTCTTCAAGTGAAAATCCTCCTTTATGTTTTTTCCTTGTGTAATATATTTCTGAAAATTGTCGGCTGGGTGTGGTGGCTCACGCCTGTAATCCCAGCACTTTGGGAGGCCAAGGTGGGCGGATCACCTGAGATTGGGAGCTCAAGACCAGCCTGACCGATGCGGAGGTTTAGTAGAAACCCCGTCTCTACCAGAAATACAAAGTTAGCCAGGCGTGGCGGCACATGCCTGTAATCCCAGCTACTTGGGAGGCTGAGGCAGAATTGCTTCAACCTGGGAGGTGGAGGTTGCAGTGAGCCAAGATCACACCATTGCACTCCAGTCTGGGCAACAAGAGTGAAACTCCATCTCAAAAAAAAAAAAAGAAAGAAAAGAAAAGAACGAAAGAAAACTGTCTTATTTCCTCCATTGGAAGAGAATTTCTTCCTCAATTATGTTATTAATGTACAGCAAGCCAGTGTTAGTGTGTCACTGTGGCAGATTGAGACCCCACCCGCCCTGGAGCCTAAGGTCTGCAGTCCAAGAGTCCCAGTGTGCAGAGCAGTCAGGTTATGGTGGTCATTACTCTCTGGATGTCCCACTGTTTATAGTCCAGTATGCATTTCCATACATCTTCACCAGAGGGAAGAAACATTTTATATCATTTTATATCGTAGAATGAGTTAAGAGACCCTTGAAATGTTTAAAAAAAAAAAAAAAAAGAATGCTTTCAGCCAAAAGCCAAAGCAAGGAGGTCTGGCAGAAAGACAAATGGAATTTGAAGATTTGGAATTAGGCTTTAACTGTCTCCCTTTTTATGTATGTAACCTGCTTGGCTTTTCCCCTTCCTGACCTGGACTCCTATTTCATAGACTGCTATCCTAATAGCTCTGAATGTGCATTATGATTGGAAGGTTGTAGTTTTCCCTCTCTGGCATATTATGGTCATCTTACTCCTGGGTTCTATATAGAGGCTTGGTCTAAACATAGCCTTTCTTTATCTGCCACCGTATGTAAGGTAATACAATATACTGCTATGGAGTTCCTCAACTGGTGCCTGTTCAGACAGAGATCTGGAGAAGAACTGTTTTATTTGTCCATTCAATCACTGCATCAACAACTTTGCTGGCACCTACTAATTACCAGACACTGTGAACAATGATATGAGATCCCAGAAAAAGTGAATAATGAATAGGGGTGGGAGTGGGTGAAGCGAAATGTTTTGTGTTTCAATTAAGTCTCCAAAGACACGTAGAAAGATTCGAAGACATTCTTTTGGCCATGACTGAATAACCAGTACTAAAATATTCTTACTATCATAAACAATTATAAAACTGAAAAATTACATTAACCAATACTTTGCAGATATTGGACAACAGGCAGTTCAGGGCCCTTATCATTGAGAGAAAGGAAATACACAAAATGAGCTTCATAACTGCCTCCACTTTCTTTCTAGAGGTGCTTTCTTGTTCACAGTATAGGAAGCTGGAGCCCTAACAAAGCACTGTGGTCTTATTGAACTAGGGAGATAGAATCTGAGTCCTGGGCTACTGAAGTATCTGGACTTTGTAGGTCAGAGTACCAGACAGGAGTGAATTGCAAAGAGGAGCTGCAGAAATCTGCATGGAGATCCCCTTTCATGATTAGATGGATATTAACCTGCTCTTGTGTAGGCATAGCCTGACAGAGAATGGTAACTGGAATGACGTGATATAAATAAAGATTATGTAGGCTACGCAGTGCTGAGAAATGTAGAGGCTCCAAATAGCCAGTGAGGACACCTTGTTGAACATCTTGGGCATTCAGTTGAGACCCCGAAAAGACCAGGCTTTAGGAGTAGAGATATTATCACCCTAGAATAAGGACTACTCTGGACCTTCCCAGCCAAAGATTTAAAACAAGTTTTAAAAGGATCAAGCTGATAACCTGATGGGCAAATAAATTAACTGCCTGACAGAACATGACTCTTTTAAAAAGAAAGACAAAAAGTTCACACTGCCAGGACTATAACATCAATGATATCTAGCATATAACAAAGAGTTTCTAGATATGCAGAGAAGCAGAAAAAAGTGACTCATAACCAGGAAAATGAAACTATAAATAGAAACACACTCAAAGATTTTAGAGTTAATAGAAAAAAAAGTTTCCACCAGGTAATCCTATGTTTAGGTTTTCAAAGGAAAAATGATCATAATGAATGAACATATGGAGAATATTAATAGAGAGGAAAAGTACACCAAAAACTTAAAATTCCAGAACTGAAAAAAATACAATGTCTGAAATAAAAAATTCAGTAAATGGGCTTAACAACAGCAACAAAAGATCAATGAACTCAAGGCTATAGAGACTATCCAATCTGATGCAAGTAATGAAAAGACTAAAGAAAGCTATAGAGACCCAATATCTTGTGAAACAATATCAAATATTCTAACATATGTGTAATTCGAGTCCTAAATGGAGAAGTGTGAAATAGGGGTGGAAAAGCAACTGAAGACATATTATCCAAATTTTTTTACTTGATGAAAAATATCAATCCATAGATCCCAGGATCTCAGTACATCTCAAGCAAGACAAACACAAAGAAAGCCAAACCTAAATGTATAATAATCAAATTTCTGAAAATTAAAGGTAAAGAAAAATTATAAGCGCGTGTGAGATTTGTAATCATCATCTTACCAAGAGCATGAGAGAGTTTAAAAACAAACATACATTATATAGAGAGAACCAACAGTGTGAATTTTCTCTGACTTATCAAAAGAAATAATGCAAGCCAGAAAACAATAGAATAATTTTTTTAAGTGCATAAAGAAAATCAAAATCAAAACTATCGACTCATAATTCTACATCTAGGAAAATATTCTTCAAGAATAAAGACAAAATTAAAATATTTTCAGATTTAAAAAAGCTGAGATAATCACCAACTGACATACACTATAAGAAACATTAAAAGGCGTTCTTCAGGCTAAAAAACAATATTAGATGAAGAATCGATTCTGCACAAAAGAATGCAGATTGTGAGAAATGGCAAATATATGAGCAAAGATAATTTTCTTTTTAAAATCTTTTAGAATTGATTAAGCAAAAAATGATAAGAATGTATCATTGGGTTTAAATTACATGTCGAAGTAAAATGTTTGACAACAATAATACAAATAACATGAGAGGATAAATATTCCATTGTAATGTCTTACATCATTGGAGGACTCATGAAATTGATTCATAGTAGATTGTGATAAGATAAAACACACATTATAACCCTTAGAGAAACTGCAAAAATAAAAGAGGTATGGCTAAAAAGCTGACTGAAAATAAAAAATAAAATACCCAAAGTTGCTCAGTTAAAAAATAATGACCAGGCTGGGTGCGGTGGCTCACACCTGTAATCCCAGCACTTTGGGAGGCCAAGGCGGGTGGATCATGAGGTCAGGAGTTCAAGACCAGCCTGGCCAATATGGTGAAACCCCATTTCTACTAAAAATATGAAAAATTATCTAGGTCTGGTGGTGGGCACCTGTAATCCCAGCTACTCGGGAGGCTGAGGCAGGAGAATGGCTTGAACCTGGGAAGCAGAGGTTGCTGTGAGCCGAGATCTCACCATTGCACTCCAGCCTGGGTGACAGAGCGAGACTCCATCTTTAAAAAAAAGAAAAAGAAAAAGAAAAAAAGACTGGAAAGAATACAAATTTAAAAGTTGGAAAATAAAACAAATAGGAAAATAGTAGACTCTCACAACAAAAGAGAGGCGTTTTATAAATTTTCTAGCAGACATGACATAGGACATATTATTTTAATGCAAAGCAGATGAAGAACTACCCTACTAGTCTAAACTACGCCCATTAACCTTTAATCATTTGGATCCCTTAATCCTCTAATCATTGGATCATTAACATTCAAATATCCTGGAAGATTGGCTTATCTGTATTTTAAGAGGAAGCCAGACCTATATTTTACGGTCAGTTCTTTGACCATTCGTTGGAGCTCCGGTTTTCAGCCTCTTTCCGGGCTACCTTGTAGCAATTTGAGGGTCAGTCATCAGTTTCTGCTTGGTTTCAAAGATCCAGGAGAAGCTTAGTGTTGTTCAAGACGCAGATGGACCCATCACAGCAGTTTAATACAACCTCCATCCCGGAGTCTTCACAAATGCTGACCGAAGAAAATTCTCGGGACGATTCAGGGGCCTCTGAAATCTGTTCCGAGATGTTGATAAAGAACGTTAGTAACTTGACTATCAACGCTAGTAACGAACCCCCTTCCCCTCTACCAGAAGATTCACGCTATTGAGTGATAGATGGAATTGCTGCAAGAGCAACAATCCTCAGGGAAATCAGAGATGACTTGCTTTACAGGAGGAGAGGAGTAAGAACATTGCTGTCTGTGCAGAGAGAAAGGATGGCAAGATTCAAACACATGTTACTCGGCAGAGTTCGTACCCATGAAAGAATACTAACTAACACTGGGCTTAAGGGAGTTAAGAAGGAATCAAGACCGTTCAAATGTCCCTGCAGTTTCTGCGTGTCTAACGGATGGGATCCTTCTGAGAATGCTAGAACAGGGAATTATGACACCAAGCCACTTCAGCCATAAAACTTATTCTTGCACCTTTTTCTTCTTGCTGGTAATTTTATATAGCAGGTTGTGAAAGCTATGCTATGCTAGTGTAGACTATACACCAATAATATTAATGAGTTCTAGGATGTATTTTTCTTCTTGTATCTTTTTCTTCCTACTATGATACTAGTAATTTGTAAGGGATCTGTGTCATTTGAATGTATTTGAATAACTTTAGCTCTACTGTTTGATTTGACCCAAAGACAATGTAAGTATTCCCATGTGTCTTAGAAGCCCAAAGTCAGTGAGATGAAACCCAACATCAAGAAACTGAAGCAAAGTTACTTGTGGACAAAGAAAGCATTAGGTAGTTTGGCTATAGCATAATAACTAGATTTTCTGGCTTTCAAAATTTGGATTGCAATCACAGCAAACTTATTTTACAGTTTTCAGTACAAAAGATGTTTATATAGAAACAATAAAGTTGACATTTGAGTATCTTTAAAAAAAAAGAAAATAGTAGACTTTCACTCAGTCATATAAATAACCACATTACATGTAAATGGATTAATTGCTATAATTAAAAATTGGAGATCATCAGACTAGATAAAAAAGCAAGTCCTAACTACATGCTGTTTACAAGAAATGGTTTAACTATAAAGATCTGGAGAGTCTTAGGAACCCTCACACCTATTTTGCTTTGTGCTATTTAAAAATAAAAAGATAGAAAATTATATTCCTTACAAACACTAACTATAGGAAACCTGGATTAGCTTTATTAATATCAGACTTCAAGATGAGGTATATCACCACATTAAAGAAAGATATTTCATAATAATCGAAGAGTTAATTCATCAAGAAGACATAACAGTCCTAAATGTGCATATACCTAGTAATAGAACTACAAGAAGCAAAAACTGACTGAATTAAAAGTAAAAACAGAAAAATCTACAACTATCGTTGAACACATCAACACTATACCTTCAGTAAATGATAGAAAATGCACACAAAAATATTAGCATCCAGAATGTTTGAATGATACTGTCAATCATTTGAAACTAATTGACATTTATGGAACACTTCACATAGCAACAGCAGAATACAGATATTTTCAAGAGCACTTGAAACATTCACCTAAATAGGCCATGTGCTAAGCCATCAAATAACACTCAATAAATTTCAAGAGATGGAAATAATAAGTATTCATTCTCCAATAACACTGGAATTAAATTTGAAACTTACAAAAATTTGCATCATAAAAATTCCCCAATATTTGGAAAATAAGCAACACACTTCTAAACTCATGAGTCAAAAAAGAAATAACTAAGTTAATCACAAAATAACTGAATTGTATGAAAACAAAACACAGCATATAAAAAACGCGTGGGATGTAACTGAAGCAATGTATAGAGAGAAATGTACAGCTGTAAACGTTTATATTAGCAAAGAAGAAAGGTTTAAAATCGAGATGTGAGCCAGGGTTTGGCAAACTAGGGTTCATGAGCTTACAATGGCTTTTACATTTTTAAAAGAAGAGGGGAAGGGGAAGAGAAAGAGAAGCAGGAGAAGGAAAAGAGGCAACGGAGACCATATGTGGCCCACAAAGCTTAAAATATTTATTCTCTGGCCCTTTACAGAAAAAAGTTAGTGACCCCTGACATAAGTTTTCACCTAGTACTAGAAAAAACTGATGATGGTAAATCCAAAGCAAGTAAAAGGAAGAAAATTTTAAAGATAAGAGTTGGATGTCTATGGTTTCTCTAGAAAATAGAAAAACAATAGAGGAAAATTAATGAAACTAAATGATGCTTCTTTGGAAAAATCAAGGATGCCAACTTTCACCACTTCTACTCAGCAGCATACAGGAGATAGTAGCCTGTGCAATAAGGTGCCAAGAAAGATAATAAAGTCAAAAAGATTTTTTAAACTTCTAGAAATTGTTGCCTACATTCACCATCTCTGCTTCTTCCCCCCCATTATTTCTTGAATTCACTCTCATGAGACTACCCCTCCCCCACCATTCCCCCACAACCTGTCTTGCAGAGATCACTGTACACTTCCATACTGCCAAATCTAACAGTTAATTCTTCATGTAATTTGACCTGTACGCATCATTTGATGGAACTGATGTTCCCTCTTCCTTTAAACTCTTTTTTCACTTGTCTTTTGGGACTTCCTGGTTTTCTTTCTAACTCACTTGCCGTTTCTGTTCTATCACTTTATTGGGATCTCTTCACCTGTCCAACCTTTAAATGTTGGAATGCTTAGAGTTTACTTCTCAGACCTCTTCTCCATGCTGTCTGTACACTTTCTTGCTAGCATATAGGTGATTTGAAATAGCCCCTACATGCTAATAATTCTCCTAGATTTTATAAATCTCTAGCCAGGACTTGTCCCCTGAGCTCCAGATTCCTTAATCCAGCTGCCTCCCTGACATCTCCATTTTGATATATTAGGCACTTAAAACTTAACACACGTAAATGTAAATCCCTGATCTTCCCTTCACTCCTACCCAAAGGCTGGTCCTCCTGCAATCTTCCTCTCCTCTGTAAATAGTAATTTCATTCTTCATCCTGCTCAGGACAGAAACCTGAGAATCATTCTTTTCTCATCTTTTCAATATCACATGTCTAAATTCGTCAACAAATCTCATCAGACTGCTTTCAGATACATCCAGAATCTAATCATTTCTCACCACTTCCTCCAACCACCCAGGACCAAGTCATCATTCTCTCCCATCTGGGTTAACTAACAGCTTCACAGTTGATGCCCTGGCTCCCACTCTTGTTCCCTCGACAGTCCTTTCTCTGGGCAGTAAGCCAGAGTGGTCCTCCTAAGACATAGGTCAGATTACATTCCTTTTAAGCTAAAGCCATCCAACTGTTCCTCTAACTCATTCTAAGTAGGATCTGGCCCTAGCTATCTCTCTGCTTCATTTACTGCTTTCCCACTTGTGCCCTCTACTATAGACTTTCTTGCTGCTCTGGAACATATAATAAGTATGATCCCAACCTAAGGCCTTGGACATGGTCTTCTGTCTGCCTGGAAAACCCTTCTCTCAGTTATCTGCGCTGAGTTTCCCCCAACCTCCTTCAGGTCTCTACTGAGACATCCCAGGGAGGCCTTCTCTGAGCCCCTATTTAAAATAGTTATTCCCACCCTGTCATTCCAGTCTTTTTTTTGCTTTATTATTTTTTTGCCTGTCTTCTTTAACTTAAACTGATAAGCTATACAAGGACAGGGATTTTATACATTTTTTTCATTGCTGTATTCACAGTGTATTGGGTACACTCAATATTTGGTGAATAAATTATTCACTAGCTCATCAATTTGTTTATTTATTTGTTTGTGTGTTTACTGAATTTCTACCTGCCAGGCATTGCCCTTAGGGAGCTCACAATCTGGTAAAAATAATAGGAACAACTACTATTTTTGTGTGGTGACTAATCACTTTGCATATGCCATTTGATTTCATCCTTACAATAGCCTGTTTTACAGATGAGGAAACAAGCTTGCACCAGTTAAATAAATGGACTAAAGTCAAGTAGCTAGTATGTACTACCTTTTTCAAAACCTGTTTGTCGACTACTGCCTCCCACTGAAATGATGTTCTTCTGTGTTGACATTTAGCTCATAGCTCCATAAAAATTTTTAAATGGTTTAAATATATTTTCTACAAAGACTCAGAATGAATGTGCATGAATAAGAGAGTTCATGATTATGAGAATTACGACTTCTTTGGGGGACTTATTTGAGAATAAACAAATTTCCTGATTCCTCGACTCTCTTCAGCCTCTTCCCCTCTGATGAAGCCATGGGGAAATCCATTGAAGGGAACATTCTAGCATGCCTTCTCATCAAACTTCCTTCATGTTTGTGCTCGGCCAGGAACCTACTGCCAGCAGAGGGAGGTGGAAGCCATCATGGAGGGCGATGAGGAGGACAGAGGCTGCTGCTGCTGCAAACCAGGCCACTTGCCCCACCTGCTGTCCTGCAATGCTGCCTTTCACCTCCGCTGGCTCACCTGGGAAATCACGCGGACGCAGTACATCCTGGAGGGCTACAGCATCCTGGACAACAACGCCGCCACCATGCTGCAGGTGTTTGACCTCCGAAGGATCCT
The DNA here is from genome assembly GCF_001698545.2 of Rhinopithecus bieti. Lineage (NCBI taxonomy): Eukaryota > Metazoa > Chordata > Mammalia > Primates > Cercopithecidae > Rhinopithecus > Rhinopithecus bieti. The sequence continues at coordinate 1,640,054 of NW_016818844.1, forward strand.
CATCCGCTACTACATCAAGGTATTGCTCTGTTTCCCAAACACCTGTCTAAGGCAGAAATGCTAGGATGGCACAGGAAGCTCCGAAAAAGCTCTGTCAAAAGTCTAAATTTTGAGCCTCTCATCCTCAGCTTCCGAATTGGAAGCCCAGCCATCTGGGGAACTGTCACTTTTGGAAAAGTCCTAGAGGGCTTTGCTTTAACCTGAGATTTGTGCCCTGGTCATATCCTAAGCTTAGGCACCAATAGGCAGTTCATTTGCTTATCTAGGTTTTCTTTGTCTCTTCTACCACAGCATGGTTTGCTTGTCCTGATGATGAGGACAAATTTAAATATCCTAGAAATATTACTAAGCCTCCATGTTTGAGTTATAAGGGTCAGATTAGATGCTCTGCACAGTGTCCACTCTAGAACCAGAATTATATTTTAAGTTCATAAGGAGAACTCAAAAAGTAGCTAAACCATCCAGTCAGAATTGACTGTGACAGCCTTTCCTCCTAACTCACATGGAGAATAATAACATATTTTTTCAGTTGCTCAGTGCCTACCTCTGCCCAATCTGTGTTTAACCTTAGAAATCATGGCAGTTTGGAGTAAGTCTCCTGGAAAACAAGTGTGGGACCTGCCTGAGGATGTGTAGTGTTCATCGGGGCTGAGGTGTTTTCTGAAGGGGAAGGGGCAGGCGAGGGCCATGTGGCAGAGGAGATCTTCGCTGTGGGTCCTGTGCTGGAGGTTTGGGGGGACTTGGCATGGTGGAAGTCCTGTATGACCCACAGGTATGCGTCACATCTTAATGCTATTCAAAAAGAGGAAGCTCATCCATCGGAGACCACAAAGGCCCCCCTCAGCCAGCGTGCTGAGACAGGTGGTCCAGCAGAAATGAGGAAACACAGAATGAAAAGAAAACATGGCACCTAAAGTTTTAACCAGCTAACAAACAAAGGGCATTGAGAAATTTGGAATAAATTCAGGCATGGTGGCTCACGCCTGTAATCCCAGAGCTTTGGGAGGCCAAGGCAGCAGGATTGTTTGAGCCCAGGAGTTCAAGACCAGCCTAGGCAACATAACAAGACCCCATCTCTACAAAAAACAAAATGAAAAATTAGCTAGATACGGGGTGCACACCTGTAGTCCCAGCTTCTCAGGAGGCTGAGGCAGGAGAATTGCCTGAGTCTAGGAGTTTGAGGCTGCAGTGGGCTGTGATTGCACCACTGCACTCCAGCCTGGGTAATGGGGATTCCCGAAATCCACAATAGCTGCTGAAGCTACGTGGAAACAAAAGATAGTCAGGGGGTAAATAACTCTTAGATCTCATCCCCCTAGGTGATTGCTACACAAAATGTTTGCAAAACCCTTTTCTGTGGCAGCATGTTTACAACAGATTTAGCCGTTTGTGCTTGCCATCTTTGTGTGTGCTAGAGGTGCAAAACATTATATTCAAATGTCATACAAAACTATACATGTTTCATCCAACCTAATGTAAATGGAGGAAGATTTGGGAAGCATAACAGGGAGTTACGGCCTATCTTCTATTTCTAAACTCTAGGCAAACTCAACATACCAGTTGTGTTAGATTTGGCAGTGAGCCATGAAATAAGAATGGCGTGCATGTTAGCTTATTTCTCTCAGACTTTGATGATGGTTGATCATCAACTATCTTCCAAAATTTGAGTTCCACAATTTAAGTTACAGGCTTAAAGGGATAGAGGAAAGGACACAGAAAATGAAGACCAAGAGCACGCACCAGCTGTCTGTGAAAGAGGTTCTAGGAAGCTGCCCAGTATCCTCCCCACTGTATCCCGTCAGCCAGAACATTGTCACATGCCACCCGGAAGAGGGTCTGGCAAGTGTACTTTGGGCGGCCATGAGCCCAGAATGAAATTGTATGTTCACGGAAGAAGGAGAAAGCAGATGATAAATGGTAATTAGCCATCTCTGTTTTCTCCCTCAACAAGGAAAGTGTCGCTTGAGTATTTCCTTTGGTTTTCAGGAGGCAGGACGGGGTGGTTGCATGAACAGCTAGATCCAGGGACTGACTAAACAAGAGGACTCACAGGCCAGTGAAGCAAGTGGCCGGAAGGGGGCAGCAAGGACTAACAGTGTAGGTCTGGCCAGGCCGTGTAGCTAAGCCCTGGAGTTGACATCTTCCTGTTGCCTCAAGAATTAGACTAGACTCTTTCATCTGCTACCCTGAGACCTCCACTGTTGCTACTGGCTGTGTTTCCCATCCCTCTTCCCCCATCTCTCACTGTTTTGTGTACACACTGTGCACACACTACCTGTGCTCCCTGCCCCACACGCTTGCACACTGTTCACTCCTCCTGTAGGGACCCACCTCTCCCTCCCACATGCCCGCACCTTCTCCTCCAACCTCAGTTCCAACAGCTCTTCCTCACCAGCTGGCTGCCCAGTGCTTTCCTGCCCTTCAGGGCCATGGCCAACATTCACCTCCCCTTCCTCTGCAAACCTTTCCTGCTTCACTTTATGGGAATTCCCTAAACAGAGAAGCCACACCTGAGTCCTCTTTGGGTCCTCAGAGCTCTGCTTGATGACCTGTATATTGCATGGCCCAATTTGTTTTTCTGTACTAAATGAACAAAGGTTCCAGGGAACATAGATTTGGAGTCTGGGCCGTACAGTCTGGACAGAAGAGATCCTAATTCAGGCAAGGGTCTGGTGGCTTGCTACAGGCACGGGTGGTGGGAACCGGGTTCAATATTGAGCCACATCCCTGTCTTTCCATGAGCCAGACATGTGGACAGGCCCGACCCATCACCATGGGGCCAGCAGATCACCATGAGTGGGAGAGAAGGGAGGAGTAGTGAGAGTGAGATGCCCTGTCTGGGTCCATCCTCCCTGGACTAACCCTGTTGGTTTTTACAGAGGCCTTGGGGGTTCCATGACTGGACCAGCTTTTTGATGCCTTCTTTCCTTGGACGGCTAGTTGATACTCACCTTTCTTTTTCCTAACTGCTGGAAATGCACCTCCCAGTCCCCTAGATGATTTCTAAGATGACAATTTGCCATTGGACAAATCCAGGATCATGTGCAAATGGAAGGGGGCTCAGGAGGTCCCCCCAGAACCTGCTGGGTAATAGCTGGCTTGTGGGGAAACAATGCCTTCCACTCTGTTTTTTAAGAAAGGAGAGTGAAGGCAAAATGGGAGTTGCAGGTAGGCTAGGAGAGACAGGCAGTGCACAGGTGTGCTACCTATCATAGCGTCTCTCACAAGCCAGAGCCAGGGCAAACCTGGAATAGACTCCCCTCCTCCCCCGCGAGCTAGATAATTACACATCCCCACGTCCTACCCACACATTCAAATTTCATAGGCCTGGGCTGGGACCCAAGGACCTTTTTTTTTTTGAGACGGAGCCTCACTCTATTGCCCAGACTGGAGTACAATGGCATGATCTCGGCTCACTGCAACCTCCACCTCCTGGGACACAAGGACTTATATTGTTTAATAAGTCTCCTTAGTGATTTGATATACAACTAGGCTTTGGAGCTACTACAGACATCATTGTGCCCCACAGAAACAAGAATTTTCTTAACTCCCAAGTCAGCACTCAGGATGGGGCTGAGATTTTTGGGCAGATGGGGCCTCACGATGCCCTCATGTTTAATTCACTTTGGTACTGCCAGGCCTATCCTGCGAGGTTGCCTCCAAATACAGGACTCAGTGCTTCCCTGCCATGCAGCAAGGGGTGGCTCCGAACCTGCACTCATTCCCCGCTGCAGCTAGTTAAGGGAAATTTCAGGAGGGCTAACTGCCTATTAGAACAGAAGAAACAGCATTTTGGGGTTAAAAAAATTATTTTCTTCTTTGGTATGGTTGCTAGATGAACAAAGTTGCCTTTGTAGCTCTGAATTACTTAAAGTTTCAAGAGTTTGATTTCATTCTCTTTATTATTTTCTTACTGGAAAGGCAAATTAAAAGGAAGAAACATTTGAAATAATTCCTTTACTACAAAAGGATTTTTTAAAAGTATCCTAATAAACTGGGTCAGTTCCCCCACCCTCTATGAATATATTTGAAATCATTTCCTTCCTGGCGACTTGAGGTTTTCCCTCGTGCCTCCTCCATCTCTCTTCAATTTATTAGTGTTTAAAACCCTCTTAGCAGTCAAGGAATCTGCCGCTTTCTGTGTGGGTCTGGCTCTCCTGCTGCCATTGTTTCCAGGCAGCTCTTTTAGAAAGGAGACCTGCTTATCACTGGCCTTGCAGAATGAGGTGCGAACAGCCCGACAGGTTGGTTTGCCTGCCAGGCCCCCCTTCCTAGAATGAGTTGTCTGAAAGAATATGCTGATCTACAATTAAAATGAGGAACCAGGAGAATCCCTGCTGGAGGAGCCAGATATCATGAATTTATTCAGGAGGGGTCCTGCTTTCAGCACAGCCTAGGTTTACCCCATCAATTCATTGTCACTGCCCCAACTTATCAGTTTTACTTAGTGTTGTATCCACTTCATCCTGACAGATTCTGAAAGATTTTACAGTGTTCATTGACTATGTCTCCATGACAGAAGTTCTGCCTAAATTAAATGGAGATAGGGTATGACTTGCAAGCATTTGGGGTGGTTCTGTTTTCTCCCGGTGAGAAGTGTCGGTGCTGTGATTTAGAAAGCTGAACATCAAGCTGGGTTCTGTTCTGAAGTCAGCACTGCAGGTTTTGCCAGACAGGAGAGGAGGAAGTGTTAACCTCTGGAATTCAAAGTCCTCATTAACTATTCTGACTTCATCGGTTGTGGGGTTAATTCCTCCCTAGCAATGAATGAACACATACACTTTTGTCTTTCAGTCTTTGTTTGTTATTCCTATCCGGTATGTGATTAGGCCATATTGGGGAAAAACTAGACCAGATGTTCACTAGAGCTAGATATTTAGAGAAACCAAATTTCTTTCTTCCCTTTGTAATGCTCAGCTGAGAAGCGGTGCTCGTGGACATGGGCATCGTTACTCTCTTTTACTTGCAACTTTGGGCCGACGACTTAAACTGTCTTTAAATGATCCAGCCAGCAAGGAGACAAGAGAAAACCCTCCAGATTCAAAGTTTCTATTTGTGAATATCAGATGTGCACTCTGGTGACCACCACAGACACAACGGGTCTCCTGTCCCCTAATGCCATCCCCGTTCCCTCGCCCCTCTGCCTCAACCTCTCCTGGGCTGCTGCTACTGCTGCCACTGCCTGCCTCCCCTCTGAGTCCCACGCTCATCCTGCTTGCTGGGTAGGTAAGTCACAGATGTCAAAGACATGACTGTTTTTCCACCTATACACATATCAACGGGCCAGGCCATGTGCTAAGTTCCTCATATACATTGTCTCATTCTAAACCTCAGAACAGCCATGCAACGTGGGCATCATTAGCATGTCTTTCTTTCCCACCTCTGCCTTCAGCTTCCTTGACCTCTTTCTCCATCACTCCCTCTCTTCCTTCCTCCTCATGTCGAAGGCCTCCCTGAGGCCGGGATGGTTATCGCGGGGTGTTACAGAGGATGGGAGAACGGGCACGCCACTGAATTCTAGTTATTGTCTGCAGATTTCATTTTTCCACTTCCTCATTTTTGGGACAGGTAGACTGTGGAGTGTAATAGAAGATGTGCCCAAAAGAAGGAAGAGCATAAGCCATGAACCACAGATGAACCTCCCCAAAGTCCAGGCTGTCCTTAGTCCTCACAGCAAGAGCCTAAGTCATGCGTTTGCAGTTGTTTAGTGGAAATCAAAGACTGTCTCTTCACCTGCTGAAGTCCTATAAAAAAACCTTGAAGCCAGATACCCAAGTAACCTGAGGCCTTGAGCTCTGGGTTTTATTTCCCAGCCAGACGGAGGGAAGAGCCAGAGAGGGGAGGGTGGGGGCTCCCCTAGAAAAGGGTTTCTCGGCCCACTCCACTTACAGGTGTGAGTCACTGAAGACTTTGTTTCCATCCACCCAATATTCGTTTTCTGCTTTCTCATTTTAAAAGAATATGTTTTTATAAACAGAGAAGAGCATCAATTAAGTGTTTCTTTCTAACAGGAGCACACATCCCTGCCTCCTTGCATCAAACACTGTGCGCCCTCCAGCCCCTCATGATTTCACAATGAGATGTGCAGCCTCGTTCCAGGGGTGCCCCTCAGCCTCAATAGCCCCAAGCACCACCTGCATTTTTCTGTTATAATGGAACAGCGGTGTGTGCTGGCAGGGACTCCGCAGCAGCACACCCTGAGCTTGGATCCGGGTGTGGATTTTCATTTCCTCTGTCCCATTTCTATTTCTTGAGGCCAGGTGCTAGCCTTTTTGATGGAAGAATTTATTCAAAAACTACAAAATGGCTTTCCACAAACCTGTTACTCAGAATAATCAAGCCCAAGGGAAGCATTTTCCCCAAGTGGGACTCATAAGTACAGTGTCTGATTAAGAAGGAAACATGGGTTACTTGTGAACATATCACAGATGTCCACTGTCTAGGCGCTCAGGATTAAGTGTGTGAAGGTGACAACAATTTCACATCGTCAATACTTTCCATAAGAACTGTGTTGTTTTGACTGGGCACAGTGGATCACACCTGTAATCCTTGCAATTTGGGAGGCTGAGGCAGGGGTTCAAGACCAGACTGGGCAACAAGACCCTGTCTCTACAAAAATAAAAACTAAAATATTAGCCGGACATGGTGGCTTGCACCTGTAGCCCTAGTTACTCTAGAGGCTGAGGCAGGAGGATCGCTTGAGCCCAGGAGTTCAAGGCTTCAGTGAGTCATGACTGTGCCACTGCACTTCAGCCTGGACATCAGAGAGAGTCGCTGCTATCTCAAAAAACAAACAAACAAACTGAAAACCCTGTTGTTTTAGTTCATTAAATACTCTTTGGTTAGGGCTCTGGAGGAGGGTCTACCCCAATCTCTTTAAGCTGAATCAGCCTAATCTAGGACCCACCGAAGCCTACAGTAACCCCAGCAAAGGGTGCTTCTGTGTACTTCTCTCAGAAGGGATGGGGCTGACTGTCATTCTTCCTCATCACAGAAATTCTGTTCCGTTACATTCTGTTAGCATTACGTTCTTCTCACTTTCCTCTTCCCTAAGATAACCCTTAAGAGAGGACATTTTAGAAATGTCTCAAATGAGTTCTGTGCATTACACCCAGCGGAAAATACAAATGATACCACATGTAGGGATTTCGTATCTCTTACTTTCCTGAGGTTGATTTACTTTCTAAGGTTAAATTAACAAATAAAATCTTCCTGGCTTTAGAATAGCTATAAGGGCTCAAAACTTTGCTTTTTCTCTGCAGAGTATAATATACTATATGGTAACGTCTCCCAAACTCCTCTCCTGGATCAAAAATGAGTCACTTCTGAAGTCCCTGCAACCCTTTGCCAAGTGGCATTACATTGAGCGTGACCTTGCAATGTTCAACATTAACATTGATGATGACTACGTCCCGTGTCTCCAGGGGATCACACGAGCTAGCTTCTGCAATGTTTATCTAGAATGGATTCAACACTGCGCACGGAAAACACAAGAGGTAGGTCAGGGAGGTGGGGACTGAGGCATGGACTGTAAGTTTAATAAAGAAAGAACAGTCCATTCTTTCTTATATTCTATGGTAGACTTTTAACATAGAGGATAGAAAAAAAGCACTATTTGGATAGATGTTTATTGAAGGTAAGCAAAATTAAATAGGAGAATCAATATACCATGTCTCCAATGAAGAACACTTGAAGGTGTAGATCCCTTTATGCAGTGCTCAGGGCCAGCGAAGTTTTAAGCCTCTATTATAACTTTTAAACATTTGAAGCTTCTTTGTTTAAAATTACATTTTGGGATTTCCCTACCAAGTCTGTCTGTGCTGAAATCGGGGAGATTTACTGAGTGTATTCAATCATGGACATGAAAATTCTATTTAGCAATCAGATGGTCCAACTTAACTTCTGTCATCATTATTTTGTGTGTCTGTGCTGTTATTGCTTATGTGCTGAGAACACTTCTGGAAGTGAATCCTGCCCCTTAGAAATATAATCAAGAATTACGACAGTTTACAAAAAGAGGAGAAGGGGACAGGGGAGGAGGAGAAGGGGGAGGGAGCAAATGCAGGGAGCGGGTTTACTTTCCTTCTCAGGATTTGAAAAGCTGAGTCCACGGGTTGTTGTTGGAAAATGGGGGTACAAGTTAGAAACAACTTCCTCAGCAGCTGATGCAGTATGTGGCATGTGCTAGAGAGAGTAAACCAAACCATGACATTAGCCAAGTTCTGTGAATTTCTTATGGGTGATTAAAAACAGGTGAGAGAAGAAGCAGGTGGCAGAACCTGCTTTCTTCAGACCAACCACGAAGAAGGTGTGATAATAATCTTAACTCATGCCAGGCCTCTTTAAGCAGTTGAGATATTCAAAGAATTGATTGATGTTATCGGCTATAGCTCCATGGTGGCTCTGTCCATTCCTCAGATGGTTCATGAAATTATTTTATTTTCCTTGCAAAAGATATTTTGACTTTAAATTTCCCCTGCATCTCCCACTCTCCGC
>NW_016818844.1:1648844-1664119 GCF_001698545.2 Rhinopithecus bieti
CTTTTTTTTTTTTTAAGCTGACTTTGGACAATTTTTTTTAAAAGACAGTCTCACTCTCCCTAGGCTGGAGTGCAGCAGGGTGATCATAGCTTATTGCAGCCTCAGACTCCTGGGATCAAGTGATCCTCTTGTGTTAACCTCCCTAGTAGCTGGGACTAGAAGCACATGCCACCATGCCTGGCTAATTTATTATTTTTATGTATTTTTTTTTTATTTTATTTTTTTTGAGACGGAGTCTCGCTCTGTCGCCCAGGCTGGAGTACAGTGGCGCGATCTCGGCTCACTGCAAGCTCTGCCTCCCGGGTTTACGCCATTCTCCTGCCTCAGCCTCCCGAGTAACTGGGACTACAGGCGCCCGCCACATCGCCCGGAGTCTTGCTCTGTTGCTCAGGCTAGAGTGCAGTGGCGCAATCTCGGCTCACTGCAGCCTCTGCCCCACCGTGTTCCAGTGACTCTCCTGCCTCAGCCTCCTGGGTAGCTGGGATTACAGGTGCACATCACCATGCCTGGCTAATTTTTGTATTTGTAGTAGAGGCAGGGTTTGGTTATGTTGGCCAGGCTGGTCTCGAACTCCTGACCTCAGGTGATCTGCCCATCTCAGCCTCCCAAAATGCTGGGATTACAGGCATGAGCCACTGCACCTGACCACCTGGCTAATGTTTAAAACATGTTTTATGGAGATGGGGTTTTGCTGTGTTGCCCAAGATGGTCTTGAACTCCTGGGCTCAAATAATCCTCCCACCTTGGCTTCCCAAAGTGCTGGGATTGCAGGTATGAGCCACCATGCCCAAGCTGAAAGATGCCTTTAATTTGCTTGTTGATTGTGGACTTACAGTCAAGCAGTCAACCCACAGGGCTCCTTGTTAGAGAACAGAGGACTCTCCTTCACACTGGATCCGAGTTCTTCTTCTCTCCCTGCTCGACCATGCCTCTTCTTTGCATTGGAGAGTGTTAAGGTGGGCACCCATTTGACTGTTATCACTGCCCATCTTTATGACCTGAAGTGCCATATTTCAAATCCCAGAAAAGCAGGTCATCGGCCCATGTTGTAGGCCCTTTTCTCTCCTAAAATAACTTTTCCACTTTTATTTATTTATTTATTTTTTTCATGTCCAACCACAGCAGAAACTGCTTCAGGAAGCTGCGCGTTCCCTGTCTGTGAGGTCATCTTAGAGGGGACTGGATGACCACGTGGCTGACTTACAAAGCCACTGTCACTCTACATTTATGAGTCTGTGTTGGTACATATTGGAACCTGTGTGAAAGCTGAGTTAACTTCTTGCTCTTTCAGCCTTCAAAGACCCTGGACAGTGACGAGGACTCTCCCTTGGTGACCCTGTCCTTCGCCCTGTGCACCCTGGGGAGGAGAGCTCTGGGAACGGCTGCTCACAATATGGCCATGAGGTACCTGTGGGGAGAAGTTGGACTCTCTTAGGTACAGGCACCCACTTTTACATGTTTGACAGATTTTGTCAATAATTTTCTTTATTTTGAAGCTGGACTTATACTATTTTCAGATAGTTCTTTTCATAATAAATTATGTTGAGCCTGCAAGAACATTTTTTTGATCACTGCTCTTTTGGAGTATTTGATTTGGAAATATCATTCACATGGAAGAGTCAAGACCCAGGGATTCTGGGTATAGGACCTTCTGTGTTACAGAGGTCCTTGCAGATTTGCTGGGAAGATTCAATGAAATCATGCCTATGAAGTGCCTAGCCCGGTACCTAACAGAGGTGGTGCTCAATCAGTGTTAGTTCCCTTTCCCCTAATTGTCTTCATAAAAGAAAATCCTCACATGTGCGCTCTAGTCCAGACCCTACTTCACCCCGTCTCCTTGGGGCGCTGTTGAATTGGATGCTTCTTCTGTTTTCAAACCATTTCTCTACTGGGTCTCTCCCCTCAGTAGGCAAATAGCTCATGTCTGTCTTTTAAAGAACAAAACAAAATCAAACTCTGCTGGCTCTCTGGCACCCTGTGTCACTCAGGTGGTGTTGTCCACCAGAGAAACAGTACTCATGCCAAACTGCTCTTAAAATTTCATCAATCAGCTTCAAATCACCCAAATCAGCGGCCATTGCACAGATGTCCCCTTTTCAGCACTATGGGCCGTGGTGCTGAACTCTGCCTGCCTACAAAGTAGAATCACCTTGATGAGTGGTTCTCAACCCCACGTGCACATTAAAATCTCCTGTCAGGCTTTTAAGTATCCTGATTCCCAGGATATTTAATCAATTCTATCAGCACGTCTGTGGGTGGGACCACAAATTCCAAGTTTCAAAAGCTCCCAGGTGATGTCAGTGGGCAGCCAAGCTTGAGAACACAAACCTAGGGAGCTTAGAGAAGAAAGGGTGCCTCTACTTAGCCTCTGCCCCATCCCCGGGATGTTTTCTACTTGGACTTGCTTCATTGTGTCTATATTATATTGTTGATGGTGCTCTGCAAAAGGGGTTCTTTTGATATTGACTTGAGTGAGTTTTGTGTCGTTAGGTGGGATTATAAGCTTGTTAACGGCAAAACCCACCTGTCTATTTGTTTAGCAACCTTCACAGTTCTGGGTTGTCAGGTAACCAAGCCCAGGGAGACTTGCTGACTGTGTTTCCAAATGTCCTTCTTGAAAAGGGCAGCTGAGTCTACACTGGTGGCAAGTTGTTGGGAGGTATCATCAAGTAAGAATTGTGAGTTGATAAAGGGTAAAGTGTTGTGGCTGGCAGTGCTTTCCATTTCCCTCTGGAGGCAGTAGCCTGAAGTCACCAAGAGAGACAGGTAAGAACCGATGGTAGTTAGAATTTCTGATATCAACTACTCTTTCATCTCCCACGTCTCAGAATTTCATGATCCTTTTATAGGTGAGAAATGCCAAAAGTCTGACCCTTAAAGTCTCATGTTAATGCCTATTTTAGGCCAATCTCCTGGGGAGGAGCTGGCTGTCCTCCAGTCTCTCCCTGTCCTCTTACCTGACTCAGTCCCACACTGGACTCAGGGCATTCTCTTTGTGGCCATCTGGGACTAAGCTTGATGATTGCTGCAGGTCTAGCAGACGACTACTCTGTGGGCTTCATAAAACATTATGATGTAGCCCCAAGATCAGGCTCCTTATTAAATTGTAAGCAGAGAACAGGGTTTGAGAAGGGCTTCATAGGATCTTGCACTTAAAATCACAAAATGACTCTTGAGATATTCGTAGCACCTGGGAAGATGATTTCAAAAGCTCCTTTGTTGGATCAATTTGAAATGTCTTATAAACTTCAAGTTGCAAATATTATTTCATATCTAAGACATTTTCAAAGGCTTTTCAGTCTTGTTCTTTGTGTAACTTGTTCAGATATTCCTGATCCAGGCGTTTCTTGTTTGGTCCGCTTTATTTCTTTTCTTTAATTAAACGCCACGCTTACCAGCTGCTTTTTTAAACTTTGTTTTGATGGGACTTCCTTTGTTTCAGATAGTTTCTCATACTCGATGTCAACTCTACTTGCTGCAGACATGGTGATGAGGTAACTCTGGGGAGAATCCTCTCAGTATTCTAGGGAAACACTAGGTTATTTGGGTCTGGTTCACTTCATTGAGTTCACTTCACTGGTTCACTTTCACATAGAAAGATCCTCTAAGACACTTTCCTTTCAGTTTTTTTTTGCTTACAAAAGACAACTTCTTTTACATCCCACCCTAAGCCCATGGTCTGCAGTCATGAAGTTCTGACCTGGTTGGATATGCCTGGGGATCGGGGTGGAGGATGCAGTGGGAGGGGAGGTTGGAGCCTGGCAGGGCCCCACCACTCTTCAACCGACAGCTGGGATTTCTATTTAATCTGCTAGGGTGCCATAAATAGTTTGACTTGAAAAAAACAGTCTCCAGAGCTCAAACAAATTTTACGTGTAATTTTATAGATGTTGTTTAGGGAAAACTCTCAAACCATGTTTTCCTCTCTTCTCACACAAAACAACAACAATCATCAACACAGAAGACTTCTGTGGCCCCAAAATATATGGGATTACTCCCTGCAAGCAAGCAGCTCTGCACGCTAGCTGGGTGTCCTCCAGTTCACTTCTGACACTGACCAGAGCTGGTGTCAGATCCCACAGGTTGAAGGTTGAGGCCCACAAGTCTAGGCCGCCCAAACTTCTGACCGACTGGCTTCTACGTGAGGGGTCCCACAATTCCCTCTTTGGGGTCAATTAATTTGCTAGAGCAGCTCACAGAATCCAGGGAAACACATTTACTGGTTTATTATGAAGGATATTTTAAAGGATACAAACAAACAGCCAGATGAAGAGATGCATAGGGCCAGGTCTGGAAGGGTCTTGAGCACAGGAGCTTCCATCCCTGTGAAGTTGGGGTGCGCCACTCTCCAGGCAGGTGGATGAATTCTTCACCTTCCTATCTACCTGCACGTGTTCACTCTCTAGAAGCTCCTGGAACTCTGCGTCCTTTGGGCCTGTGATGGAGCGTCATTGGTTGTCCATGACTGAAACTTGGACAGCTGTGCAGAAATATGATTGGGCACCAAGGGCTTTACCTAAACCCAGCAAGGCCGGTCTGCTCAGATTCTTCTTGGCCTCTCTGTGCAGCATTCTTTTCTCCAGAATATGGGACAGGACCCTTTCTGGAATGAGGGTCTTATGACCCGCTGTCAGATTCGAGTCTTGCCTTGGCCAGGTAAAAGGAGAACAGGAGGTCACAGAGAGAGATTCTGTTTCATGAGGCCTGCTTCTAAGGCTGGAAGTGCCCCGCATTATAACAAAGGACTATAACAAGAGTTGTGGGAGTTATAAGCCTGGCACTGTGGATGAAAACCTATCTATCTATCAAATCATAATATCATAAATAATAATCAAATAATAATTTAATATATTTATTTAATATTTAAATAAAATCATTATATATATGTAAAATCATAATATCATGAATACACTCAAATTGCTTTGCTTTCCAAAAAAGCTGTTCCAACGTGCACTTTTAACAATAGTGTTTTGCCATGTGCTCACTAATGCTGGGTGTTCCATTGCTNAACCCACAGGGCTCCTTGTTAGAGAACAGAGGACTCTCCTTCACACTGGATCCGAGTTCTTCTTCTCTCCCTGCTCGACCATGCCTCTTCTTTGCATTGGAGAGTGTTAAGGTGGGCACCCATTTGACTGTTATCACTGCCCATCTTTATGACCTGAAGTGCCATATTTCAAATCCCAGAAAAGCAGGTCATCGGCCCATGTTGTAGGCCCTTTTCTCTCCTAAAATAACTTTTCCACTTTTATTTATTTATTTATTTTTTTCATGTCCAACCACAGCAGAAACTGCTTCAGGAAGCTGCGCGTTCCCTGTCTGTGAGGTCATCTTAGAGGGGACTGGATGACCACGTGGCTGACTTACAAAGCCACTGTCACTCTACATTTATGAGTCTGTGTTGGTACATATTGGAACCTGTGTGAAAGCTGAGTTAACTTCTTGCTCTTTCAGCCTTCAAAGACCCTGGACAGTGACGAGGACTCTCCCTTGGTGACCCTGTCCTTCGCCCTGTGCACCCTGGGGAGGAGAGCTCTGGGAACGGCTGCTCACAATATGGCCATGAGGTACCTGTGGGGAGAAGTTGGACTCTCTTAGGTACAGGCACCCACTTTTACATGTTTGACAGATTTTGTCAATAATTTTCTTTATTTTGAAGCTGGACTTATACTATTTTCAGATAGTTCTTTTCATAATAAATTATGTTGAGCCTGCAAGAACATTTTTTTGATCACTGCTCTTTTGGAGTATTTGATTTGGAAATATCATTCACATGGAAGAGTCAAGACCCAGGGATTCTGGGTATAGGACCTTCTGTGTTACAGAGGTCCTTGCAGATTTGCTGGGAAGATTCAATGAAATCATGCCTATGAAGTGCCTAGCCCGGTACCTAACAGAGGTGGTGCTCAATCAGTGTTAGTTCCCTTTCCCCTAATTGTCTTCATAAAAGAAAATCCTCACATGTGCGCTCTAGTCCAGACCCTACTTCACCCCGTCTCCTTGGGGCGCTGTTGAATTGGATGCTTCTTCTGTTTTTCAAACCATTTCTCTACTGGGTCTCTCCCCTCAGTAGGCAAATAGCTCATGTCTGTCTTTTTAAAGAACAAAAACAAAATCAAACTCTGCTGGCTCTCTGGCACCCTGTGTCACTCAGGTGGTGTTGTCCACCAGAGAAACAGTACTCATGCCAAACTGCTCTTAAAATTTCATCAATCAGCTTCAAATCACCCAAATCAGCGGCCATTGCACAGATGTCCCCTTTTTCAGCACTATGGGCCGTGGTGCTGAACTCTGCCTGCCTACAAAGTAGAATCACCTTGATGAGTGGTTCTCAACCCCACGTGCACATTAAAATCTCCTGTCAGGCTTTTAAGTATCCTGATTCCCAGGATATTTAATCAATTCTATCAGCACGTCTGTGGGTGGGACCACAAATTCCAAGTTTCAAAAGCTCCCAGGTGATGTCAGTGGGCAGCCAAGCTTGAGAACACAAACCTAGGGAGCTTAGAGAAGAAAGGGTGCCTCTACTTAGCCTCTGCCCCATCCCCGGGATGTTTTCTACTTGGACTTGCTTCATTGTGTCTATATTATATTGTTGATGGTGCTCTGCAAAAGGGGTTCTTTTGATATTGACTTGAGTGAGTTTTGTGTCGTTAGGTGGGATTATAAGCTTGTTAACGGCAAAACCCACCTGTCTATTTGTTTAGCAACCTTCACAGTTCTGGGTTGTCAGGTAACCAAGCCCAGGGAGACTTGCTGACTGTGTTTCCAAATGTCCTTCTTGAAAAGGGCAGCTGAGTCTACACTGGTGGCAAGTTGTTGGGAGGTATCATCAAGTAAGAATTGTGAGTTGATAAAGGGTAAAGTGTTGTGGCTGGCAGTGCTTTCCATTTCCCTCTGGAGGCAGTAGCCTGAAGTCACCAAGAGAGACAGGTAAGAACCGATGGTAGTTAGAATTTCTGATATCAACTACTCTTTCATCTCCCACGTCTCAGAATTTCATGATCCTTTTTATAGGTGAGAAATGCCAAAAGTCTGACCCTTAAAGTCTCATGTTAATGCCTATTTTAGGCCAATCTCCTGGGGAGGAGCTGGCTGTCCTCCAGTCTCTCCCTGTCCTCTTACCTGACTCAGTCCCACACTGGACTCAGGGCATTCTCTTTGTGGCCATCTGGGACTAAGCTTGATGATTGCTGCAGGTCTAGCAGACGACTACTCTGTGGGCTTCATAAAACATTATGATGTAGCCCCCAAGATCAGGCTCCTTATTAAATTGTAAGCAGAGAACAGGGTTTGAGAAGGGCTTCATAGGATCTTGCACTTAAAATCACAAAATGACTCTTGAGATATTCGTAGCACCTGGGAAGATGATTTCAAAAAGCTCCTTTGTTGGATCAATTTGAAATGTCTTATAAACTTCAAGTTGCAAATATTATTTCATATCTAAGACATTTTCAAAGGCTTTTTCAGTCTTGTTCTTTGTGTAACTTGTTCAGATATTCCTGATCCAGGCGTTTCTTGTTTGGTCCGCTTTATTTCTTTTTCTTTAATTAAACGCCACGCTTACCAGCTGCTTTTTTAAACTTTGTTTTGATGGGACTTCCTTTGTTTCAGATAGTTTCTCATACTCGATGTCAACTCTACTTGCTGCAGACATGGTGATGAGGTAACTCTGGGGAGAATCCTCTCAGTATTCTAGGGAAACACTAGGTTATTTGGGTCTGGTTCACTTCATTGAGTTCACTTCACTGGTTCACTTTCACATAGAAAGATCCTCTAAGACACTTTCCTTTCAGTTTTTTTTTGCTTACAAAAGACAACTTCTTTTACATCCCACCCTAAGCCCATGGTCTGCAGTCATGAAGTTCTGACCTGGTTGGATATGCCTGGGGATCGGGGTGGAGGATGCAGTGGGAGGGGAGGTTGGAGCCTGGCAGGGCCCCACCACTCTTCAACCGACAGCTGGGATTTCTATTTAATCTGCTAGGGTGCCATAAATAGTTTGACTTGAAAAAAACAGTCTCCAGAGCTCAAACAAATTTTACGTGTAATTTTTATAGATGTTGTTTAGGGAAAAACTCTCAAACCATGTTTTTCCTCTCTTCTCACACAAAAACAACAACAATCATCAACACAGAAGACTTCTGTGGCCCCAAAATATATGGGATTACTCCCTGCAAGCAAGCAGCTCTGCACGCTAGCTGGGTGTCCTCCAGTTCACTTCTGACACTGACCAGAGCTGGTGTCAGATCCCACAGGTTGAAGGTTGAGGCCCACAAGTCTAGGCCGCCCAAACTTCTGACCGACTGGCTTCTACGTGAGGGGTCCCACAATTCCCTCTTTGGGGTCAATTAATTTGCTAGAGCAGCTCACAGAATCCAGGGAAACACATTTACTGGTTTATTATGAAGGATATTTTAAAGGATACAAACAAACAGCCAGATGAAGAGATGCATAGGGCCAGGTCTGGAAGGGTCTTGAGCACAGGAGCTTCCATCCCTGTGAAGTTGGGGTGCGCCACTCTCCAGGCAGGTGGATGAATTCTTCACCTTCCTATCTACCTGCACGTGTTCACTCTCTAGAAGCTCCTGGAACTCTGCGTCCTTTGGGCCTGTGATGGAGCGTCATTGGTTGTCCATGACTGAAACTTGGACAGCTGTGCAGAAATATGATTGGGCACCAAGGGCTTTACCTAAACCCAGCAAGGCCGGTCTGCTCAGATTCTTCTTGGCCTCTCTGTGCAGCATTCTTTTCTCCAGAATATGGGACAGGACCCTTTCTGGAATGAGGGTCTTATGACCCGCTGTCAGATTCGAGTCTTGCCTTGGCCAGGTAAAAGGAGAACAGGAGGTCACAGAGAGAGATTCTGTTTCATGAGGCCTGCTTCTAAGGCTGGAAGTGCCCCCGCATTATAACAAAGGACTATAACAAGAGTTGTGGGAGTTATAAGCCTGGCACTGTGGATGAAAACCTATCTATCTATCAAATCATAATATCATAAATAATAATCAAATAATAATTTAATATATTTATTTAATATTTAAATAAAATCATTATATATATGTAAAATCATAATATCATGAATACACTCAAATTGCTTTGCTTTCCAAAAAAGCTGTTCCAACGTGCACTTTTAACAATAGTGTTTTGCCATGTGCTCACTAATGCTGGGTGTTCCATTGCTTCGGATTTTTCTAGTCTCTAGGTAAATGTGTGCAATGGTGCTAAAATATTAGACTCATTCCCATTCATGTCCAGATTATGCTGTGATAGGCAGAATAATGGCCTCCAAGGATGCCCATGTCCTAATCCCTGAAACCTGTGAGTAGGGGTAAAAAATGATATCTTGTTCTTATTTGAACTTATATTTCTATTAACAGTGAGGAATAAGAATCTTTCCTCATGTTTATTGGTCATTTATATTTGGTATGTCATCATTAATTAATTAGTAAAAATTATCACTGACTTGAAGTACCACTTTTGCTAGATACTATATCCCCGTACATAAATGGAGTACTTCTGGATTTGCTTCTGCTAAAGTGCTCAATTTGTCTGTTCTTACAATGATGCCATACTGTTTGGTTTACTGGAGTGATACATTGTTCCGACATCTGATAAGCCAAGTCCTCCTGTCTTTACTTTCTTCTCATCTTTTATAGTTTTCTGTTGGCATGCTAGTCTTGCTCATTTTCTCTTCAAGGTAAAGTTTTAGAATTTCCATTGGAATTTTGATGGAGATTGTATTTAATATACAGATTAATTTGAGAAAACAAAATGAGCATTATTTAATAATATGGTGTATCTTTCTGATTGCTCAGTTTTAAAACTCTTTTGGTAAAATTGTATCATTTTTGGAGATTTGTAATTTCTTAATGAGGTTGTTTCTAAGTATTTTACAGTTTTGTTGTGATTGTGAACAGAACCATTTCTTCTCTCACATTTTCCAATTGGTTACTTCTAGTGTCCAGGAAGTTATTTTTTAAGATTTATCCCATTCTGAGCACTTCTACTGAACTCTGTTATTAACATAATAATATTTCAATTAATTATCTGACTTTCTGGTGGAAAGAAAACATATCTAAAATGGTGACAGTTTGACTCTTTTCTTTTCAAGGTTTATAACCCCATTCTTTTTCTTAGTGGATTGGCTGAGGCCCCCAGCACCACTTTGCTGTTCGGCATCTGATGCTGCACTGCTGCTATAACAAGTTACAACACACTTGGTGACTTAAAGCAGTATACATTCAGTATATTTCAGTCTCAGAGGTCAGGGGTCCTAAATGGATTTCAGCAGACTATGGTCATGGTGTCTTCAAGACTGTGGAGCTTCCATCCCCTCCAGAAGGAGGCTCTGAGGGGAAAATCCGTTCCTTTTCTAGAGGCTGCTTACATCCCTGTGGCCCCTTTCATCTTCAAAGCCAGCAGTGTTGCATCCTGAAATCTCTCAGACTTGAACACAGGGTTCTGCCTTCCTCATTCACATCCTTATGATTACATTGGACCCACCCAGATACTCTCCTCATTTTAAGATCCTCAATTTAATCACATCTACAGAATTCCTTTTGCCTTGTAAGGTAACCTACTCACAGGTTTCAGGGATTAGGACATGGGCATCCTTGGGGGCCATTATTCTGCCTACCACAGCATCCTTGGCCTAATCCAGACATTAATGGGAATGAACCTAATATTTGAGCATTGAAAATGGGGTTTGGCACCATTGCACACATTTACCTGTGTAACAAACCTGCACATCCTGCACATATACCATGGAACTTAAAATTAAAATTAATTTTTAAAATGGGGTTTGGTTTAGGTTTCTATGAAACCACTGTTATGAAGGCAGGGAGTTTCTTTCTTTTCCTAGCTTGCTAAAGCTTTATCAAGAAAGGATGTTGAAGCTGAGCACGGTGGCTCACGCCTGTAATCCCAGCACTTTGGGATACTGAGGCAGGCGGATCACCTGAGGTCGGGAGTTCAAGACCAGCCTGACCAACATGGTGAAACCCTGTCTCGACTAAAAATGCAAAAAACAGCCATGCCTGGTGGCCGGTGCCTGTAGTCCCAGCTACATGAGAGGCTGAGGCAGGAGAATTGCTTGAACCTGGGAGATGGAGGTTACAGTGAGCCAAGATCGTGCCGCTGCACTCCAGCCTGGGCGACAGAGTGAGACTGTGTATCAAAAAAAAGAAAAAGGATGTTGAATTTGTATAGAATTGGGGGCCATAATTCAGATGATATTATTATTCTCCTTTAATCTATTAATGTTGTGTTACATTAGTAGATTTCCTCATGTTGAAACACCTTACAATTCCAAGATAAACTCTACTTGGTCATATTACTGTTTTTATACAATGATGGATTCAATGTGCTAATCTTTTTTTTTTTTTTTTTTTAAAAATAGGAGTTTAATTTTTTATTTTTTTTTTTTTTTTTTTTTTTTTTTTTTTTTTGTGAGACGGAGTCTCTCTCTGTCGCCCGGGTTGGAGTCTAGTGGTGCGATCTCCACTCACTGCAAGCTCCGCCTCCCAGGTTCACGCCATTCTCCTGCCTCAGCCTCCCATGTAGGTGGGACTACAGGCGCCCACCACCGCGCCCGACTAATTTTTGTATTTTTAGCAGAGACAGGGTTTCACCGTGTTAGCCAGGATGGTCTCGAACTCCTGACCTGGTGATTTGCCCGTCTTGGCCTCCAAAAGTGCCGGGATTACAGGCGTGAGCCACCGCACCCAGCCTCAATGTGCTAATTTTTTACTTAGTATGATTATATTCAAGTGCAAAGTAAGAATGGCTCATAATTGTGTGTGTTTGCATAGTGCTCTATGGTTGTATAATTTTTAAATGGGGAGTGTGTCCTTAGGTGTACTGTAGGAGACGCAACAAGTCATTGTTACATAGTTAGTGCTAAAGGACATCAGGTGATGGTGAATGCTGGCTCCCCAGGTAGGTCTTAAAGATACGCTTCACTTGACGGATTTGTTGGGGGAAATGTCTTGACTTTACAAAAGTGACATAGATTTGATGGATAGTCCTGAAGAAGGAAAAATATATGCATGCAAAATTAGGGAAAACGAGTAAATTTAAAATCATCTTAAATGAGATGCCAAATACAAGTGAGCAACAGACTACCTTTATCTAAATTGTCTTTAAATAAAATGTTGATATGTTATGGAGATGGAATGGGTTCATATGGATGTGACAAGAAAACACTTACATTTTTTAGATTTAAGGTTTGAGACATACCTTCTTGGAAAACTGTGTCTCCCGCTGAAGAAAGCCATCCAGATATAATGAGATGTTTTAGTAGGAAGTCAAAATAGTTTCAGTGACCACAGAGGCTATGAGATGGTTGGATTACTGTCTTCAAATACATGAAAGGTGATGAGGCGGATTCTAGCTGATGCTCCATCTATAGAGGTTAGGAGAAGATGGCTGCATTTTACAGAAGCAACAGGTTTGTTTGTGAAAGAAAATTTACTGACTCCAGGTAGAGTAAGCTTCTAAGAGGATAGAAAATTTAAGGCACATTTGATCTTGAAAAGTGATAGGGAAACAAGCCAAACCGAAGTGTGCTCTGCCAAGCCCTGGCATGCTGCTTTGTGGCAGGAGGTCACTGTTGTGGTCTGAGGTCACTCCATCTACCATCTACACACTCCTCCCACTCACAGCGTGTTGAGGAAATATTCTCTTCAGAAATCTAGGACATCATCTCAACTTCTCCTCCTGAACTTCCACTGGAGATGAGGCCTCACACTGGGGCCAGCTGTCATGTCACAGCGGATCATCTTGTAAAGGAAATTAAGGTCCATTTGCCAGACTAAGGAAACTCAGAAATCAGAATCTAATAAAGTAAACAGGATGCAAGATCTGACCTAGGAGATTAAAATCATGTTATCAGCTAAAATCACAATCTTGGAACTTGAGAAAAATATCTAAGTTTAAAGCATAGGGGAAAAAAAAATGATAGCCTACAAAGGAGCAGAAGTTTCTGGAACCTTAAATTCTAATGCAGTGTGGCAAGGCCCCTCCCACCCCGGCCTGGCGTATGGGCTCTCCTCCAGGTTCCAGCTCCCTGCTTCTCTGAATTGTCTTGGCATCTTTAGGAGACCGCGGGTTCTCTGGTCCCGTGACTCCAAACCTCAGAATCACCGAGGGAGCTTGATCAGAATACAGACCCCAAACTCCATCGCAAACCAGTGACATGGACTCTCTAGATCTTGGATTTGGAAATCTGTGATTTTGAACAAGCTGCCGAGTGATTGATTCTTCTATAGCCAGCCCAGCCCTGGTCATCAGGCCGGGCTTATGAAGGATTTTGCGTCAGACAGTAGTAGTTGATCCGCTTGATGTGGAGCCTCCGAGCAGAGAACTATTGCTGCTAAAACATCATGAGGTGAAACATACTTTAAAAATATATTTTTAATTAAATTTTGCATTTTAGTTATTTCTCTTTTGTTAATTATTATTTCACACTTATGATTTATTTGAAGCAATATCACCAATATCACTGAAATCCTTTAGCCAACATAATTTATTTCCAGTGATTATATGAGATTCTGCAATTCGAACGTGCTTAGTTTGAAGCCACGGTGGCCTGGATATTGACTGCTGAAATATACTAGTTCAGGGGTGAAAATAACAATAACAGTATCAGTGAACACTTACAGCGGTGCCCACTGGGTACTGGGCAGAGTGCTAATGTGAGTTAGGAGAGTTAATGCGTTTCGTCTTCTCTGAAAGCATGAGAGACGATGAGATAGGTATTATTGGCTCGATTTCACAGCTGGGATATCTGAAGCACAGAGAAGTGATTTGTGCGGGTCTCACCACAGAGTCATGCCCAGACTCCAGAGTCCTCGCTCCTACTGGCCACACTGTCCCGCTGTCCACAACATCTCCCAGCAGTTAATCTCCATCTGCTCTGCAGGAACGCACCACACTCTCCCCAGGTCTGCATGGACACTTCCCTGGGGTGGCCCAGCTGCTCCAGAGCACCCACCTTCTTACCTATACACGCTTCCTTGTGGACCTGTCCTGTGCTGGGTTGTGATGCTGCGAGCTGCTGACGGCGCCTGCTGTGGGCATCATGGCTCTGATGTTCAGTGTGGCCTGAGCTCAGGGATGCTTCACCCCTGGGATGGCATCTTGCCCTTTCCTGCCAGCCCAGTGCCTTTGCCATAGGCGGTGCTGCCACTGTGCACCCTCCATACCCAGCTCACTCGGACACATCTACTGAGTCATTGAGGACATAGGCTTTGATCCTATAGGACAAGGTGAACACTGGACACTGGGGTGTATTTGGAATTGTCCCCCCCCCCCCACCAACAGGCACCCATTGTCTGCAGACCCCACTTGTGCACTGGGTCACCCATGGAAAGAAATTCCTAGCAAGACCCTCACCAAGTCTCTAAATATGCCTGGCAGTAATTGATCATATGAGTGAACACAGAAAGAAATTGATGATAATGAGGGCAAGAGACAAGTATCAGAGCCAAGATTTAAGCTTCAGTTTGGAGCTCCTGGCTCCCATCCCTCCAACCCTGTAGGCCCATATGCTGCCTCTCAGTGCAGCACCTGAACTCTAGAGGAAGTGAAGCACCTTGGAGCTATTTGGGGGACATCACGTGTTCTTTACCGTGTGTTTTTTCTGAATGTTCTTTACCAGGTAGGAGAGAGCTGGGATCCCAACCAGGGGTTGTCTTGATTTTAGAGCCAATGGAGTAACTTCCTGGATAAAGAGTTTATGAAAGCGGTATTAATACACTCTCAATTCAGGGTCTGTGCAGAGTATACACACCAGTTAGGAGGATGACATGGGGATGAGTTCAAGAACTATACTCACAGCACTTTCAGTGTTGTGGCTCAACGGAAGCCTTTAAAGGGATTAGTTCATTCTCACACAGCTGTGAGCAGCCTTTAAGAAGATGACTCAGGGCCAGACGTGGTGGCTCATGCCTGTAATCTCAGCACTTTGGGAGGCTGAAGCGAGTGGATCTCTTGAGGTCAGGAGTTCGAGACTAGCCTGGCCAACATGGTGAAACCCCGTCTCTACTAAAAATACAAAAAAATTTAGCCGGGCATGGTGGCAGGTGCCTGTAATCCCAGCTACTTGGGAGGCTGAGGTGCGAGAATCACTTGAACCTGGGAGGTGGAGGTTGCAGTGAGTTGAGATCACGCCACAGCACTCCAGCCTGGGCAAGAGAGAGAGACACCGTCTCAAAAAAGTAAATTATAAAGAAGAAGATGACTCTAGTTACACATTATAAAAGCAACTCCAC
>NW_016818845.1:0-898 GCF_001698545.2 Rhinopithecus bieti
TTCAAAGGGGTAGGTTTAATTATAAAATGATAGATGGTAAAATAAGAACATGATAAAATAATAAAATGATAAAAGTAATTAAAAATAAATAAAATGAAAATATAGCTCAAATTTATAACATTAAAGACCATAAACCTAAAATTAATTAGAATAATTTATAAATAATTTATTGTTCCCTAGTTATTGTCAACTTCTTCTCTTTGTTCTACTAATTTCCATAAAAGGCCTGTGAAATAGGCAGGGCAGGAATGATTTCCCCCTGTGCAGAGATTAGGAAATTGAGTCATGAGATGCTCAGGGACTTACAGGCCTCCCATAATTGTTACTACTAGAAGTAAGGCATGTTTTCTTATGCCTGGACCATTATTCTTCTCAGAATATCACCCTGTTGTTCAGTGTGACTTCAAACCTTATAGCATGCCAAGTCAATTCCATGAATCAATTAGGATATATCTTTCAGTGTTGAGAACAGTCAGTCCTCTAGCTAGAAACTGACCTGGTCTCAGTCAACCTGAGTTTTGCTTTCCCCCAGGGAGGTTGTGGACTTTTTAGTGGTTCCTTAAGATATAGCACCAAGACACAGGATAACAGTTCTCAGATGTGTTAAAAGTTTAAAAGGAACAATTAAGTACAGAGAAAAGGCTGGTATTTACAGAAATATATAGCTTTACAACTGCACAATTTCTTAATTAGTCTCCATGGGATCACTGGAAATTTTTTTGTTTGTTTTTACCTGCCCCATATATCTGTTTAATTTAGCAGCTGCTAAAATATATTTGTACAATTTATCCTGCCTGGTTGAAGGTATATGATAATATCTTTTATCTGCCATCTGTTGCCTGGCACTGAAACAGGTTTTATTTATCTCCCTCTGGGTCTACCTATCAATGTAGAAATT
>NW_016818846.1:0-3197 GCF_001698545.2 Rhinopithecus bieti
AAAAAAAAAAAAAAAAAGAGAGACAAACCTAGATCCTTAACATTCTGAATTTTACTTGACATTAGCTCTGCAGATAAGTGTGTGCTCGTTTTCTGATAGTTTTGATGCAGGATTTTTCTTGGCCCCTTTGACAGACTCACGACAGGGGTTCCCTGTTTACTCAGCCCACCGAGGTCAACCCTTTGCAGGAGGGAGTACATGAGTGAGCAAGTGTGGGATCCATTCAGTTGCTCTGGGCACCAGCTGCTCCAGGCACCGGCAGAAGCAAGCTTCATGCAGGGCCCACGACCAGACCAGGCATGAGTGAAAAAGTGGAGGATGCAGCTGGCCATTCCAGATGCTGGCAGGAGCAAGCTTCATGTGGGGCCCATGGCGATACCCAGGTGGGGGTGCCTGCAACCCTGAAGCCCCAGAAGGAGTGTTACAGTGCTCTCTTAGCTTTGCCCCCACAGGGAGTGTTACAGTGCTCTCTTAGCTGTGCCATCCGTGGTTGGCTGTGTGTTAGCAGCTGTTGGCTCCTTGCCTTGTCACATGGGGTGACTGCCCTCTGCCAGTGAGGGCAAAGGGCTGATGTGACAGACTCTCTGGGTACCTACACTCGGTGGGCCCCGATCTCTTGTCTGGTGTCCAAGAAGAATGAGGTCATGTGGATGAATTGAAGGATGGTGAAGGTGGAGAATTTTATTGAGTAGAGAGGGGAGCTGGAAAGGGGACAGGAAGGACAGGTAGCCTTCCCTGAAGTCAAGCTGCCTCTCTCAAGTCAAGCCATCTCTCTGAAGTCAAGCCATCTCTCTTCACTGCCTATTGAGTCTAGGGTCTTTATAGGCACAGGATGGTGGGAGGTGGGCTGGGTCATAGGTAGTTTTGGAAAAGGCAACATTTGATTGGTAAAAAGGCATTATTCAGAAAGAACCAATTGGGAGAGACTGGGCAAACAGGAATATAAATTCTCACTTTTGGTGGTGGGTTTCAGGCTTTTTGGCTTGAAGGTGGGGTTTCACCAGGACCTGCCTCTGTCTGCCTAGAATTTCTCCGCCTCCTGCCTCTATTGTGCCTCTTAGTTTCATGTCAAGTGGAAGAGGAAGGGTCCTGGTCTGTTTTCCCAGCAAGATGTGGGTTCTGCTCCCCATCAGTGACTAAAAGCATGAGTTTGCCCTGAATTTGCAACATAGATCTTTGCCCTCTAGGTTCTATCAGTGACTATGACCTTGAGCTTGTTCTCAATATTTATTAAAAGCTTAGTGGAACATAACCGTAGGTCAATTTGATAATATAACCACACAGAGGAAAACAAAGAACTAATCCAAGAAACTTTTGGACAAAGTACTCTAACTGCACAAACTTGGTGGGATATAGTCCAAAGATTACAAAACTGAAAAAATCTTTACCTTAGGCAGTCTGTGGTCAGTGGTGATTGTGGTGAAGTAATTATTAAAATATTTTGAGTATATTGTAGTAAATGAATAGATAGATTTATATTTGGGGAAAAAAAGATTTTACTCTAGGGGAAGGGAGACATGAATATGGAATGAAGAAGAGAGAAAAAAACTTTGGTTTTGGATTGGAATCAAAAGTATCAGTACAAATGCATACTTTTAAAAATATATATTTATAATATATGTCCTACATATTATAAATATAAATATATACATATTATATTATATTATATATACACAGATATATATTTCCTAGCTGTGTTTACTCCAAAGGCCCAGAAGCAATGACAGTCCAGTAGTAGTGAGTTCTAAATGGAACCAGAGCTCTTTGGAGAAATGGGTAATTTCAGGGCTGGGTAGGGGAAAATACAAGGTGAATCTGGAATATCTCCTTATGCCAGAAAGTACAGGAAGTGTTCAAAAACTGATGAGATGTCAAAAAGACATAGGAGCCATCTTGAAGGAGCTCACATTGGTTAAATTTGGGTCAATTGGAACATTAAGAAGAATAGTGAAAATAATAACACTTCAAAACAAATCAATGAGTCCATTGAGACACTAAAAATAATAAGTGTAGAGTGAGATGGAAAATATCTTTTTTACAGAATAATGCCACCAAATAAATGTAAAAAGAACAATGAAATTTTAAAAATCATCATTTCCAACCACGCATTTCGATAACAGAGGCAAGTAAAGGTTCATCAAGGGATGCTCAACCAACCAAGTAGCACCAAGGGACAGGATATTCACAGCTTCAATGTATCACTCCATTGATGTCCACTTATTAGAAGGGAAAAAACACTTGTATGCCAAATGATCAAGCCTAACATCACCTAAAATGAGACAAACTGGCCATATGTGCCTTCTGATGTCATGCACTGAGAAAGATACATCTAAGATACATATTGGAGAAAGATCTCTCTAATATTCCTGTCTAAATGTTTAACTTGAACCTACTTATGAAAAAACAATCAGACAAACCCAAAGTTGAAGAACATCCTACAAAATAACCTGAGTGAATGCTTAAAAATATCACTATAGTGAGAGAGAAAAAAGTTGTTATGACAACTAGTTGCAAAGTGTGTTTCTAGATTGGGTCATTAATATGTCTTTTAAAAAAGCTATAAAGGGCATTTTGGGGACAATATAGGAAATTTGAATATGAACCCTATATTAGATAATAGTACTATATTGAGATTAAGTTTCTTGAGTGGGCTAGTTGTATTGTGTTTAGGTAGGAAAATATTCCTGTTCTTGGGAAATAAATGCAGAAGTACTTAGCTACGAAGTGTTGTGATGCAGACATCACATGTAAGTGAGACATGCAACTTACTCTCAAATGATTGGGGACAGGAGTAGAAAACATTTATATGAAGAGACTCTCAAAAAAAGAAGAAACAACCCCACACAAATACGATAAAATTTAACTGAATTTTCTAGATAAAGAATATATAGATAGGGGCCAGGCGCAATGGCTCACACCTGTAATCCAAGCACTTTGGGAGGCTGAGGTGGGTGGATCATCTGAGGTCTGGATTTCGAGACCAGCCTGGCCAACATGGCGAAACCCTGTCTCTACTGAAAATACAGAAAATTAGCTGGGTGTGGTGGCACACACCTGTAGTCCCAGCTACTCGGGGGGCTGAGGCAGGAGACTTGCTTGAGCCTGAGAGGTCGAGGCTGCAGTAAGCCCTGATCATGCCACTACACTCCAGCCTGGGCTACAGAGTGAGACCCTGTCTCAAAAAAAAAAAAAAAAAA
>NW_016818846.1:3419-8841 GCF_001698545.2 Rhinopithecus bieti
AAAAAAAAAAAAAAAAAAAAAAAAAAAAAAAATTATAGATATAGATACGGGTTGCACTATTTCTTTTTCAACTTTTCTGTAGGCTTGAGAATTTTTTAAATAAAAAGTTTTGGAAAAAGTAAGCTTATAGCTAGAAAACAAAATATGGAGATTGTATTAAGGTTCCCTAGGGGGACAGAATTAGTAGGATATATATACACATAAAGGGGAGTTTATTGAGTCTTAACTTACATGATCATAAGGTCCCACAACAGGCTGTCTGCAAGCTTGAGGAGCAAGAAGAGCCAGTCTGAGTCTCCACTGAAGAACTTGGAGGCTGATGTTTGAAGGCAGGAAACATCCAGCACGGGAGAAAGATGTAGGCTGGGCGGCTAGGCCAGTCTCACCTTTTCGTGTTTTTCTGCCTGCTTTATACTCACTGGCAGCTGATTAGGTTGTGCCCACCAGATTAAGGGTGGGTCTGTTTTCCCCAGCCCACTGACTCAAATGTCAATCTCCTTTGGCAACACCCTCACAGACACACCCAGGATTAATACTTTGCATAATTCAATCCAATCAAGTTGAAACTCAGCATTAACCATCACAAGTTCAGCCCTTGTCAACTTGAACCCATACACATCTCCTGAGATCATACATAATCTTTAAGTAAAGACAATAAGGTCATAATTATGCCTAACGTAAAACAACTATCCTTCGTACAACTGGAAACGCACCAATTCCCAACCCAAAAACTATCACATAAAGTTAACAATACTTAAATGCTGATGTGAAGTCAATAAATCTTACGTCACATGATAAAGGAGAAAATAAAATGAAGATATTTTCTTAGCACAAGTATATACATGCACAAACTTGTTTTTAACCAAAGAAGGAGGATATACTCATGACAATTACAGTCCTTGCTTCTGAAGCCGATCACGTGGTCGTAGCTGGTGTTAATGACTACCTTCTTCTGCTATCCATTCTGTATTCCCTTTGCCTTCAGCAAGCACCTCAGCAGGTTGTGGAATTTTTTCCTGGTAGGGTGACCCAAACCTTAATTCCTGCAGGATCTGGGCCATTTTTAGTCCTGTCTGGATTAGGCTGTTGTCCTGTGTAGTAATCACAGGACATGGTACTACTAAGAGATGCCATAATGTATCTCCTGTATTCCATGCATACTCTTCCTTACCTCCGTTATAGAGTAGTAGACTGATTTCATCTTGATAGTCCGGGTCAATAACTCCAGCCAATACTGTAACTCCAGTTTTGTAACTTCTTAGCCTGTTGACTTAAAGGTAGGAGGAGCCCAAAGTGTCCAGGTGGCAATCTTAACTTCCAGTTTAATGGAATTGGTGTTGTGTCTCCTGGTAGCAGCATTCCTCCCTTTGGAACTAAGACCTCTAGGCCAGCAGAACGTAATGTAATGGGAATAGGAAGCAAAAATTTTGCTAGTGGATCACTAGGGGTGACAGTGAGTGGTGCCACTTCCACTTCCACCCCTTGATTCCTGTACTGTGAATCCTGGCTATGGGGGAAACAGTACCATATATTGGATGCCGATTCAGAGCATAGACAACCTTCTGGAGAACTCTGCAAAGCATTGTCACCTAATTGGCATTGTAATTGTGACTTCGAAAGGCCATTCCACCGTTCTATCAATCCAGCTGCTTCAGGAAGATGGGGAACATGGTAAGACCAGTGAATTCCATGAGTATGAGCCCCCTGCTGCACTTCTTTAGCCATGAATGCCTTGGTCAGAGGCAATGCTGTGTGGAATACCATGAAGGTGAATAAGGCATTCCGTGAGTCCATGGATGATAGTCTTAGCAGAAGTATTGCATGCAGGATAGGCAAACCCATATCCAGAGTAAGTGTCTATTCCAGTGAGGACAAACCTCTGCCCTTTCCATGATGGAAGAGGTCCAATATAATCAACCTGCCACATGGTAGCTGGCTGATCACCCTGAGGAATGGTGCCATATCAAGATTCAGTGTTGGTCTCTGCTGCTGGCAAATTGGCCACTCAGCAGTGGACATAGCCAGGTCAGCGTTGGTGAGTGGAAGTCCGTGTTGCTGATCCTATGCATAACCTCCATCCCTGCCACCATAGCCACTTTGTTCATGGGCCCATTGGGCGATGACAGGGGTGGCTAGGGAAAGAGGCTGAGTGGTGTCCACAGAACAGGTCATCCTATCCACTTGATTACTAAAATCTTCCTCTGCTGAGTTCACCTGTTGGTGAGCACTGACATGGGATACAAGTATCTTCACAGTTTTGATTACTCAGAGAGGTCCATCCACATACCTCTTCCCCAAATTTCTTTGTCACCAATTTTCCAATCATGCTTCTTCCAAGTTCCTGACCATCCAGCCAAACCATTGGCTACAGCCCATGAATCAGTATATAATTGCACATCTAGCCATTTCTCCTTCCATGCAAAGTGTGCAACCAGGTGCACTGCTCGAAGTTCTGCCCACTGGGAAGAATTCCCTTCAGTGCTTTCCTTCAGGGATGTCCTAGAAAGGGGCTGTAGTGCTGCAGCTGTCTACTTTTGGGTGGTGCCTGTGTATTCTGCAGAACCACCTGTGACCCAGGCCCTAGTCTTCTCTTCCTCTGTCAACTGATAACAGGGAACTCCCCATGAGGCCATTAGTGCAGGCTGGGGAAGAGAAGGCAGGGTGGCAGGTGTGGAGACCATGGGCATTTGAGCCACTTCCTCATGTAATTTACCGGTGCCTTCAGGACCTGCTCGAGCCTGACCACTTCCATTTGATGATGGAAGGCTGTATATGACCCACTTGATGGTTAAATGGGTCAGAAAGCACCCAGTTCATGACAGGCAGTTCAGGTCACATGGCAACTTGATGACCCGTAGTCAAATGTTGTTTCCACCAAAGTCCAGTAACAGGCCAAGAGCTGTCTCTCAAAAGGAGAGTAGTTATCTGCAGAAGATGGCAAGGCCTTGCTCCAAAATCCTAGAGGCCTCCGCTGTGATTCACCTATGGGTGCCTGCCAAAGGCTCCAGAGAGCATCCCTATCTGCCACTGACACCTCAAGCACTATTGGATCTGCTGGGTCATATAGCCCAAGTGGCAGAGAAGTTTGCACAGCAGCCTGGACTTGTTACAGAGCCTTCTCCTGTTCTGGACCCTACTCAAACTGGCAATCTTTTGGAGGTCACTCAATAAATGGGCCAGAGTAACACACCCAAATGAGGAATGTGTTGTCTCCAAAATGCAAACAGGCCCACTAGGTGTTCTGCCTCTTTTTTGATTGTAGGAGGGGCCAAATGCAGTAACTTATCCTTCACCTTAGAAGGAATATCTCGACAGGCCCCACACCACTGGACCCCTAGAAATTTCACTGAGGTAGAAGGTCCCTGAATTTTAGTCATATTTATTTCCCATCTGGCATGCAAATGTCTCACCAATAAGTCCAGTGTGTTTGCTACTTCTTGATCACTGGATCCAATCAGCATAATGTCATCAATGTAATGGACCAGTGTGTTATCTTGCAGAAGTGAAAAGTGATTAAGGTCTCTCCAAATAAGATTATGATAAAAGCCAGAGTTGATATACCCCTGAGGTAGGAAAGTAAAGGTACATTGCTGGCATTGCCAGCTGAAGGCAAATTGCTTCTGGTGGGCCTTATGGACAGGAACGGAGAAAAGGCACTTGCCAAGTCAATGGCTGCATACCAGGCAACAGGAGATATGTTAATTTGCTCAAGAAATGAAACCACCGGCCGGGCACGGTGGCTCAAGCCTGTAATCCCAGCACTTTGGGAGGCCGAGACGGGTGGATCACGAGGTCAGGAGTTTGAGACCATCCTGGCTAACACGGTGAAACCCCATCTCTACTAAAAAATACAAAAGCTAGCCGGGTGAGGTGGCTGGTGCCTGTAGTCCCAGCTACTCGGGAGGCTGAGGCAGGAGAATGGCGTAAAGCTGGGAGGCGGAGCTTGCAGTGAGCTGAGATCCGGCCACTGCACTCCAGCCCGGGCGACAGAGCGAGACTCCGTCTCAAAAAAAAAAAAAAAAAAAAAAAAAAAAAAAAAAAAGAAATGAAACCACAGCTGGTACAGCAGCTGCGATTGGAGTCACCACTTGGTTAGGCTTGTGATAATCCACTGTCATTCTCCAAGATCCATCTGGTTCACAGCTCGGTCAGTTTGAGGCAGGCCAAATGGGAGAGTTGAATGGGGATGTGGTGGGAATCACCACCCCTGCATCTTTCAGGTCCTTGATGGTAGCACTAATCTCCACAGTCCCCCCAGGGATGCGATATTGTTTTTGATTTACTATTTCTCTAGGTAGAGGCAGCTCTATTGGCTTCCATTTGGCCTCTCCCACCATAATAGCTGCCACCCTACCAGTCAGGGAGCCAATGTGAGGATTCTGCCAGCTGCTAAGTATGGCTGTGCCAATTATTTATTCTGGCACTGGGGAATTGACCACAGGATGACTCTGGGGACTCACTGTAAGTCAGACCTGAGCTAAAACTCCATTAATTTCCTGATCTCCATAAGTCCCTACTTTAACTGGAGGATCACAGTGATGTTTTGGGTCCCCTGGAGTCAACATCAGCTCAGAGGCAGTGTCCAGTAGTCTTTGAAATGTCTGATCATTTCCCTTTTCCCAATGCACAGTTACCCCAGTAAAAGGCCAGAGGTCTCTTTGGGGAAAGATGGGAGAAATGTTCACTGCATAAATTGTCAGCCCTTCCTCAAGGGGATCCAGCCTTCCCTTCATTCAAGGAGTTCTGGGTCTATAAACTGGCTCAAGTCTGGAAATTGATTGAGGGACCATGATTCTCTGTTTTTGTAATTCAAATTAGTCTTTTGTCCATTCAAGCTAGAAGTTTTCTGCATGTATAAATTAAGTATGAATGCAGTAGGCTTCCTATCAATTTCATTTCTAGGAACACTATGATTAATTAGCCAATGCTAGAGCTCTACATGAGTCAGACTATTCTGATTGGTGCTTTGTCTCTGCTGTTCATTATGGTAGCTATGCCCACCTTGCCTTTGATGGTTGACTGCTGACACTTGGCCCCTGCCACGTTGGGATCCAATTATTCCCATCATATTTAAATTTTGTAGTTGAGTGACTGTGTTTCCTACTATTAGATCTGACATACAGAGAAGAGAAATTACAGGGCTCTTCAAAGATACAGGTTCTTGCCTCACAAATCTCTTTTGCAGGGCATTGGTCAAGGGTATATCTTCTGGACCCTCCTACCTGGAATGAGTAGGTCTAAAGTGACTAATCCACTCCACCATCCCACTCTCCCTAAGCCTTTGAATCCCTTCCTCTACATTAAACCAAGAGAGATCAGACATTTCCAGCTTGCTCACAGTGGGCCCTCTTTTAATCCATATTCCAGCCAACCAAGCAAATAAACGATTAGAACCTTTTTTTTTTTTTTTTTTTTTTTTTTT
>NW_016818846.1:10931-13928 GCF_001698545.2 Rhinopithecus bieti
TTGCATAAGGGGCTTTTCCCCCTTTTGCTCAGAATTTCTCCTTCCTGTCATCAAGTGAAGAAGGATGTGTTTGCGTTTGCTTCCCCTTCCATCATGATTGTACGTTTCCTGAGGCTTCCCCAGCCATGTGGAACTGTGAGTCCATCGAATCTTTTTCCTTTATATATTACTCAGTCTTGGACACTTCTTTATAGCAACATGAGAACATATATATATATATATATATATATTATATAGGAGTTTATTAAATATTAACTTACATGATCACAATGTCCCATAATAGGCTGTCTGCAAGCTTGAGGAGCAAGGAGAACCAGTGCGAGTCTCAGAACTGAAGAATTTTAGAGTCCGATGTTTGAGGGCAGGAAACATCCAGCACAGGAGAAAGATGTAGACCGAAAGCCAGTCTTGCTGTTTCACGATTTTCTGCCTGCTTTATATTCACTGGCAGCTGATTAGATTGTGCCCACCAGATTAAGGGTGGGTCTCTTTTCCCCAGCCCACTGACTCAAATGTTAATCTCCTTTGGCAACACCCTCACAGACACACCCAGGATTGATACTTTGCACCCTTCAATCCAATCAAGTTGACACTCAGTATTAACCATCACAGAGATGGTTCAACACAATCTATTTGAGCCCAGGTTCACAGCTCGGTCGGCGTCAGTAGACTTTGACAGGCACACTTCCTGGGAACAGATAAAGGATCTGAGCTTCCAAGAGTTCAGAGTCTGAGTACCAGTTGCCTCTGGTTGACTCTTCTCATCCTCTTGAGACCTGGTGGGGTGAGGAAACTGATCTTGAGTAACCGAGCCTCATGACCTGTCCTGGAATGTGGATTTCTCATGCTATCCCAAGTGCTTCCTCTAAAGTGAGTTTCTAGAAATCAAATCTTCGTTACACAGAGTGCTGCTTCCCACGGAAATATTTCCATAATTCTAAAAGGAGGTCCATGGCAGTGTATCCTAAACCCAGCTGCTCATCAGAATCATACAAAATCATCAGCAGGGCTGGTTAAACCACAGATTGCTGGGTCCAACACCCCCAGTTTCTGACCTAGTGAATCTGAAGTGGGCCCTTGAATCCATATTTTTAGAGAAATGCCCAGGTACCTCTAATTTGGAAACGGGTATTGAAACCACAGGACAGGTGACCTTTAAGGAACTTTCCTACTCTGGGTATATCTCTACTTAAAAATAGAGAATTAAAATAGAGACACATTTAAGAAACAGGAGGAAACTTTTCCTTGTTCAATCTAGTCATATAATGGTAAACCTCTTCTACTAAGATTCAAAGGCTGCAAGGTAAGTAATACTTAACTGCTTCTGAGTGCATTAAATAATCGAGCCTTGAGTCTTGAGGTTGGAAAGGTACTTTCAAATGTCGCAGACGCTGGGTATTTGGATCAGGAATGTGGTCTGGGTGCCTTCCAGACAGAGCCTGCCTGTGCCAGGCTGGCAGGGTCTCAGCACGGCCCAAACCCTGTCTCCCCTGGCTTCTGAGAGCTTTGTTTCTGCCATGTGGGAAGGAAACTGTCTGGGTCTAGAAATACACCAAAGCACCAAATATATCTGTGGATGCTAGAAGTCTGGAATCAGAGAAGATTAGCGCTCAGAAGAACTAGCTAGCCATTGTCTAGTTTTCTTCTCTTGCCATTTTAGAGGTAGGGAGCTGTGAGCTCCAGAAAACTTTGACACATGTCTGGGAAGTGTCAGAGATGGGTCTAAACCAATGACTGGGTCTAGTCTCTCTAGCTTATCTCTGTTTGGTTCAAACATTACTGTTTTTAGGTATCTGTGAAGATAATAAAAATCAAGCATTGAGTGAAATAAGAAGGGCTAACTCAGGAAATTTAGGACAAGCTCTTTGTGGCAAAATATACTTAGTAAGTTTTGGAATTTTTTCCCCTTTGTTTCTTCCTTGGGTTTTTTCCCCAAAATGAATGCTTTCAGTGTCTGCTCATCATTAAAAGTAAACAATAAGTAGGACTTCATGATAATGGGAATGATTTCTTTTGCTATCAGATTTTGCCTGATTGAGGTGAACTACAAATTAAACAAACCAATCGCATACAGAAAAATACTATAAAATTGTTAGCTTGCAACTGCACTTAAAAGTGGGTATTTAAGGGCCCAGCATGGTGGCTCACACCTGTAATCCCAGCACATTGGGAGGCCAAGGTAGGCAGATCACCTGAGGTCAGAAGTTCGAGACCAGCCTGACCAACCTGGAGAAACCCCCGTTTCTACTAAAAATACAAAATTAGCTGGGTGTGGTGGCACATGCCTGTAATCTCAGCTACTTGGGAGACTGAGGCAGGAGAATCACTTGAACCTGGGAGGCGGAGGTTGTGGTGAGCTGAGATTGCGCCATTGCACTCCAGCCTGGGCAACGAGTGAAAGTCCATCTCAAAAAAAAAAAAAAAAATAAAAGTTATTTAAAATACTTTAATCAAATATTTATGTACTAGAAATTGTTCTAGGTACTAGCGATACAGCAGTGAACAAAACAGACTAAAAATCAAAAAGCACTTTCCTCCTGGAAATTGCTATCTAGCCAGTAAAATATTAGACATTAATTCAATTGGCAATTTGTAGTTATAGTCCAAATAAATACAACTTTAAATGTTAACCATCAAACACAATTATGTCATGTGAAAACAACCTAACATGTAATACCTTTTCTTGTTCTTAAAAAAGACTTTAGGACCAGGTGTGGTGGCTCACACCTGTAATCCCAGCACTTTGGGAGGCCGAGGCAGAGAGATCACCTGAGGTCAGGAGTTCGAGACCAGCCTCGCCGGCAGGTGAAACCCCATCTCTACTAAAAATACCAACAATTAGCAGACTTAGTGGTGGGTGCCTGCAATCCTAGCTACTCAGGAGGCTGAGACAGGAGAATTGCTTGAACCCTGGAGGCGGAGGTTGCAGTGAGCCCAGATCATGCTATTGCACCCTAGCTTAGGCAACAAGAGCAAAACTCCGTCTTGAAAAAAAAA
>NW_016818847.1:0-3045 GCF_001698545.2 Rhinopithecus bieti
CTACCAATCCTAGCACATAGAAGAAACTGAGAATGTCAATTACTTCGTATGAGCCAAGTACAGGTACCTTATCTTTACATATACAGTCAAAGAAGAGGCTGGGCACGGTGGCTCATGCCCGTAATCCCAGCACTTTGGGAGGCCGAGGCAAGCGGATCATCTGAGGTCAGGAGTTTTTTTTTTTTTTAGACGGAGTCTCGCTCTGTCTACTGGGCTGGAGTGCAGTGGCCAGATCTCAGCTCACCGCAAGCTCCGCCTCCCAGGTTCACGCCATTCTCCTGCCTCAGCCTCCCGAGTAGCTGGGACTACAGGCGCCCGCCACCTCGCCCGGCTAGTTTTCATATTTTTTAGTAGAGAGGGGGTTTCACCGCGTTAGCCAGGATGGTCTCAATCTCGAGGTCAGGAGTTTGAGACCAGCCTGACAAACATGGAGAAACCCCATCTCTAGTGAAAATACAAAAATTAGCCGGGCATGGTGGTGCATGCCTGAACCTGGGAGGCGGAGGTTGCAGTGAGCTGAGATAGCGCCATTGCACTCCAGCCTGGGCAACAAGAGTGAAACTCCATCTCAAAAAAAAAAAAAGAAGAAGAAGAAGAAGATACCTTCTTTTGGGGAAAATTATTTAACTGAAATTCTAAAACGGCAATCCTGCCATTCATTCATTTGTTCATGTATTCAGTGTTCCCTCAGCATCTACTACGAGCCAAGTACTATGCTATAAACTAAGGATACAATGATGAAGAACTAGGTCTGTGCTCTTAAAATGTTCACAGTTTATTAGGGAAAACAGATATGCAAATAAATTTTAATATAATTGTGTATAATTTAACAGTGTATAATTCAACAGAATTGTTCACTCATTTGACAAATAAAATTTAGATCATAATTATTATTTGCCAAAGACAGTACAAAAATACTCAACATAATACTGGCCTGTTTCCAAGGAATGTAAAGACAATTACAGCAGAGTGTGAGAAGTACTGCAAGAGAGATAAGCAGAGGATTTTGTGGGAGCACTGAGGAGCTAACACAATCTTGAGATCTGGGGAAAGCTTCGCAGAAAGACTGCCAGGACAACAGAGCTGAGTTCTCAAGGAGCATCAAGAGTCAAACAGATCAAGAATGGGATAAAGAGTATTCCAGGTAGAAGAGAATGTGAGAAAGCCCCGAAGTGGAGGACAGTCAGTTTGGAAGAACTGTGAGTATTTAATGAGGCACCTGGTGCTGGAGGGTGGTATAATCAAGGCTCTTCATAAGTGCAAGTAACAGAAACCACCTTGGGTGGAATTTATTGGAAAAACAATGGGTAACCTCACAGATCTAATGCAAGGGCTAGAAAAATCTAGGCTCTGAAATTAGGCTGGTATCAAGGTAGGGTAGGCAGCCAGAACTGCAGCTGAACCACTCATGGGAACAGTCCGGTGGAGACACCACTGCCTGTATAACATGAGAGCACTCTCACTATTACCACTGCTACCACTGCCCCATCCATGATCTTCTGCGTCACTCACTGCAGATTCGAAGTTCTATTGGCTGAGCCTGGGTCACATTCCTGTGCTCTAGCTGCCAAGGAGCAGGGAAAAAATCAGTACCTGAACTTTCCAGATGTTGAGGTGTGAGACAGGTCCTGTTCCCCACCACAACTCTGTAGAATTTCCCAAATGTAAGAAAAAAGTTCAGATGCTAAACAGACAGACAGACAGACACACACACACACACACACACACACAAAAGGTAAATTTCCACTACATGGGACACAGTGAAAGACGAGCCAGTGAGGTAGGTGAAGACCAGATCATTAAGAGATTTATCAATCATGTTAAGGAGCTAGGCCTTTATCTGGACTGAAAGAATTGAAGGTAGTAACAGATACACTCTTCACTTTAAAAGCCACATTCTGTACCAGTGCAGTGCCTCACTCCTGTAGTCCCAGCACTAGGGGAGGCTGATGCAAGAGAATTGCTTAAGGCTAGGAGTTTGAGACCAGCCTGGGCAATATAGCAAGACCTCATCTCTCTTTATTTTTTAAATTAATATAAACAATGTTAAAAAAAATAAAAATAAAAAATAGGCCAGGCACAGTGGCTCATGCCTATGTAATTTCAGCACTTTGGGAGGCCAAAGCATAAAGACTGCTTGAGCCCAGGAGTTTGAGACCAGCCTGGGCAACATAGAGAGACCCCATATCTACAAATAATAATTTTAAAAATTAGCTGAGCACGACAGTGCATGCCTGTGGTCCCAGCTACTCAGGAAGCTGAGGCAGGAGGATTGCTTGCACCCAGGAGGTCAAGACTGCAGTGAGCCATGATCGTGCCACTGCACTCCAGCCTTGAAGACAGGGCAAGACACTTTCTCCAAAAAAAAAAAAAATTTTTTTTTGAAAATAATAAAAAAAAAAGCCATATTCTGGAATAGCATAGAAAATGTACTAGAGGAGGCAGGCATGGGCAGCAGAATAATATCACCAAAGCATTTCTTTTTAGAAAGATATGAACAAAGCATTTTGTTTACTACATGAAAGAAGTCACCAACCGTCTGCAGGCAGAAGTTTCGCCTGATCGCTAACTTTATTTTGTAGTTGGCAAACCAGTCCTCCAGGAGCAGAAAGAGCTCCTTTGTGTTCTGCCTTTAGCACTCTGCCTCAGTCTAACACCATTTCCCATGGCCCCATCAAACACAACTGATCCCATCGAGGGAAAGCAGCAGCAGCAGCAAAAGCAGCAATTGCTGCTGCTTTTCTTTTTTGGCTTATCACTATCACCTTGAAGACTTACTATATGCTAGGCATTTTATATGTGATTTCTCGCTTAAATTTTGTATTAGTCCTATAAGGTTAATTACTGCCCCTGTTTTACAGATCAGAAAATAAAGGTTCCAAAAAACTGAGCATCCTTGAACAACATAGGTTTAAACTTCGAGGGTCCACTTAAATGTAGATTGGATTTTCTTCTGCCTTTGCCACCATTGAGACAGCAAGACCAACAACTTCTGCCTCTTCCTCAGCCTACTCAATAAGAAGACAATGAGGATAAAGACCTTTA
>NW_016818848.1:0-711 GCF_001698545.2 Rhinopithecus bieti
TTTCTGTTTCTGGAGTTTCATGAGGATTTACACATGGCATTCAGTGTTCTGTATAGATCTGCCTACCTTTGTGAATTCATCTGTGAACCCCTCTTCCTTTGAGAGAGCACTGGTGATGGTGTTTAACTCCTTGTGTTTTCTCTCTCTCTACTGGTTATTCTTGAATTAAGCACAGACTCGTCAGCTTGGTTGCTTTATCATGAATAATGAGTGTGACCTTGCAGTTCTTCCACAGTTTAGCAAACAAGTGCTAGCTTCACTGACCAAAAATTAAGGAAGGAAAACACAATTTTTAAAACGATCCATCTTTTAACAGCCGACACCGATGTGTCCATGGTGCTGCATCTTGCTGTTGTACTTCTGAAATCAGACCTGTGTGAACAATCATTTCTGACTTAACCGTGAGATGCTCACAAGTACCCTTCCTGTTGTTTTGTTAGCACTGAAATCAAGACTATTTATTTGGAATATACACAATAGTGTTTTTCCACTGTATTTCATTTGCAAAATTTGAGAACTGCTTTCTCTACCTTTTGCAAAATAACTGATTTTCCATATTGGATTCCCAAAGACTTTCGATATGGTGAACCTATTAAACCTAGAAATTGTATTCATCCTTTCATAACTGTGGCCTGCGTTCCCCAGCCCCCTCCTCCTCTTTTTAGATGAGATTTAGCACACTCTCAGTTATTTAAACATGCAATATTTCTT
>NW_016818849.1:0-247 GCF_001698545.2 Rhinopithecus bieti
AGGCCTTGCTCCCCTCAGCCTCCATCACCAAGACCTTCCTCCCTGCTCCCCTCAGCCTCCATCACCAAGACCTTGCTCCCCTCAGCCTCCATCACCAAGACCTTGCTCCCCTCAGCCTCCATCACCAAGGCCTTGCTCCCCTGCTCCCCTGAGCCTCCATCACCAAGGCCTTGCTCCCCTCAGCCTCCATCACCAAGGCCTTCCTCCCTGCTCCCCTCAGCCTCCATCACCAAGACCTTGCTCCCCT
>NW_016818850.1:0-704 GCF_001698545.2 Rhinopithecus bieti
TTCATATGGAACCAAAAAAGAGCCCATATAGCCAAGACAATCCTAAGCAAAAAAAGCAAAGCTGGAGGAATCACGCTACCTGACTTCAAACTGCACTAAAAGGCCAAAATTACCAAAACTGCATGATATTGGTACAAAACAGATATATCGATTACTGGAACATAAGAGAGGCTTCAGAAATAACCCTACACATCTACAACCATCTTTGACAAACCTGACAAAACAAGCAATGAGGAAAGGATTCCCTATTTAATAAACAATAGTGGGAAAACTGGCTAGCCATATGCAGAAAACTGAAACGGGACTGCGTCCTTACAATTTATACAAAATTAACTCAAGATGGATTAAAGACTTAAATGTACAACCTAAAACCATAAAACCCTAGAAGAAAACCTAGGCAATACCGTTTAGGGCATAGGCATGGGCAAAGACTTCATGACTAAAACACCAAAAGGAATGACAACAAAGCCAAAATTGACAAATGGGATCTAATTAAGCTAAAGAGCTTCTGCACGGCAAAAGAAACTATCATCAGAGTGAACAGGCAACCTACAGAATGGAGAAAATTTTGCAATCTATCTATCTGACAAAGGGCTAATATCCAGAATCTACAAATAACTTAAACAAATTCACAAGAAAAAACAAACAACCCCATCAAAAGTGGATGAAGGATATGAACGGACACTTTTCAAAATAAGATATTT
>NW_016818851.1:0-253 GCF_001698545.2 Rhinopithecus bieti
ATCACATTCGGGCCTATGGTGAAATTGGAAATATAGTCAGATGAAAACTGGAGAGAAGCTTTCTGAGAAACTGCTTGGTGATGCGTGCTTTCCTCTCAGGGAGTTGTACCTTTCTTCTCATAAGGCACAGTTTGAGCACTGTTTTTGTAAAACCAAAAGTGTGATATTCGGAGCACATTGAAGACTATGGCAAAAAGTGAAATGTCGTCCAATAAAAAACAGAAAGAAGCACTGAAGAAACTGCTCTCTGACA
>NW_016818852.1:0-1286 GCF_001698545.2 Rhinopithecus bieti
GGCAGGATCTCAGCTCACTGCAAGCTCCGCCTCCCGGGTTTATGCCATTCTCCTGCTTCAGCCTCCTGAGTACCTGGGACTACAGATGTCCGCCACCTCGCAGGGCTAGATTTTTGTATTTTTTAGTAGAGACGGGGTTTCACCGTGTTAGCCAGGATGGTCTTGATCTTCTGACCTCGTGATCCGCCTGTCTTGGCCTCCCAAAGTGCTGGGATTACAGGCTTGAGCCACTGCGCCCAGTCAAAACATATTATTAAGCTACAGTAATCAATACAATATGGTACCGGCATGAAGACACACATATGGACCAATGGAATAGAACAGAGAACCCAGAAATAAACCATTGCATATACAATGAAATGATTTTTGATAACAGTGCCAAGATAATTCAATGCAGAAAGGAAGTCTTTCAAAGAAATGGGTGCTGGAAAAACTTTATATCCACATGCAAAAGAATGAAATAGAAACGAATAAATTCCTGGACACATACACCCTCCCAAGACTAAACCAGGAAGAAGTTGAATTATTGAACAGACAAATAACAAGTTCTGAAATTACAGCAGTAGTAAATAGCCTACCAACTAAAAAAAGCCCAGGACCAGATGAATTCACAGCCAAATTCTACTAGAGGTACAAAGAGAAAATGATACCATTCCTTCTGAAACTCTTCCAAACAATTGAAAAGGAGTGACTTCTCCTTAGCTCACTTTATGAGGCCAGCATCATCCTGATACCAAAACCTGGCAGAGACACAACAAAGAAAGAAAACTTCAGGCCAATATCCCTGATGAACATCGATGCAAAAATCCTCAATAAAATACTGGCAAACTGAATCCAGTAGCACATCAAAAAGATTATCCACCACAGTTAAGTTGGCTTCATCTCTCAGAGGCAAGGCTGGTTCAACATACACAAATCAATAAACAGAATCAATGACAAAAACCACATAATTATCTCAATAGATGCAGAAAAGGCCTTCAACAAAATTCAAAGTCCTTCATGTTAAAAACTCTCAATAAACTAGGTATTGATGGAACGTATCTCAAAATAATACGAGTTATTTATGACAAACCCACAGCCAATATCATACTGAATGGGCAAAAGCTGGAAGCATTCCCTTTGAATACAGGCACAAGACAAGGATGCCCCCTCTCACTACTCCTATTCAACATAGTATTGGAAATTCTGGCCAGGGCAATCAGGCAAGATAATGAAATAAAGGGTATTCAAATAGGAAGAGAGGAAGTCAAATTGTCTCTGTTTGCAGATGACATGATCCTATATTG
>NW_016818852.1:2861-10013 GCF_001698545.2 Rhinopithecus bieti
CCATCTGACAAAGTTCTAATATTCAGAATTTACAAGGAATTTA
Source organism: Rhinopithecus bieti (assembly GCF_001698545.2). NCBI lineage: Eukaryota > Metazoa > Chordata > Mammalia > Primates > Cercopithecidae > Rhinopithecus > Rhinopithecus bieti. The sequence continues at coordinate 2,905 of NW_016818852.1, forward strand.
AACAAATTTACAAGGAAAAAAACAACTCCATCAAAAAGTGGGCAAAGGACACGAAAAGACACTTTAAAAAAAAAAAAGATATTTATGTGGCCAACAAACATATGAAAGAAAGTTCAACATCACTGATCATTAGAGAAACACAAATCAAAACCACAATGAGATACCATCTCATGCCAGTCAGAATGGTGATTACTAAAAAGTCAAGAAACAACAGATGCTAGCAAGGCTGGGGAGAAATAGGAACACTTTTATACTGTTGTTGGGAATGTAAATTAGTTCAACCATTGTGGAAGACAGGGTGAAGATTCCTCAAGGATCTAGAGCCAGAAATACCATTTGAACCAGCAATGCCATTACTGTGTATATACCCAAGGGAATATAAATAATTATATTATAAAGATATATGCACACGTATGTTTATTGCAGCTGTATTCACAATAGCTAAGACTTGGAACCAACCCAAATGCCCAACAATGATAGGCTGGATAAAGAACACGTGGTAAATATACACCATAGCATACTATGCAGCCATAAAAGGAATGAAATCATGTCCTTTGCAGTAACATGGATGAAGCTAGAAGCCATCATCCTCAGCAAACTAACACAGGAACAGAAAACCAAATACCGCATGTTCTCACTCATAAGTAGGAGCTGAACAATGAGCACACATGGACACAGGGAGGAGAAAAACACACACCCAGGCCTGTCAGCAAGGGCGGGGGTAGGGAGAGCATCAGGACTCATAGCTGAAGCATGTGGGGCTTAATACCTAGATGACGGGTTGATAGGTGCAGCAAACCACCATGACACACGTTTACCTATGTAACAAACCTGCACATTATGTACATGCATCCTGGAACCTAAAATAAAATAAAATTAGAAAAAAATAGACAAAATAAAAAAGAATAAAGTTGAACCCTTACTTTATACCATAAACAAAAATTAACTCAAAGTATATAAAAGACCTAAAGGTAGGAGTGAACATTGTAAAATTATTTACATTGAACACAGGATAAAATGTCATGACACTGAATTCAGCAATCTTATATCACAGATATAAGACCAAAAGCATAGGTAACAAAATAAAAATGGATAAATTGTGCTACATCAAAATTAAACTTTCATGTATCAAAATACACTATCAGAAGAGTGAAAAGGAAACCTGCAGAATGGGAGAAAATATTTGCAAATGATATAACTAGTAAGGAGTTATTATCCAGAATATATTAAAACTCCTACAACAACAAAATTATAAAGTGTGCAAAGGACTTTAATAGTCATTTCTCCAAAGAAATTAAAATGGACAAGACACACATAAAAAGATGTTCAACAACACTAATAGAGAAATGAAAATCAAAACCACAATGATGTATCACCTCACACCCATTAGAATGGCTACTATCCAAATAAAAGGAACAAAGCACAAAGAATAACAAGTGTTGGTGAGGATGTGGAAAAACTGGAAACCTTGTCCACTGATGATGGGAATATAAAATGATGCAGCCACTATTTAAAACACTATGGTGCTTCCTCAACAATGTAAAAACAGATTTAACGTATAATCCAGCAATTCCACTTCTGGATATCAAAAGAGTAGGAGCCTGAACAACATAGCAAGACCCTGTCTCTACAAAAATAAAATAATTAGCTGGGCGTGGTGGCACATGTACGTAGTCCTAGCTACTCAGGAGGCTGAGGTGGGAAGATCACTTGAGCCCAAGAATTACAGGTTACAGTGTGCTATAACTGTGCCACTGCATTCCAGCCTGGGTGACAGAGCAAGACTCCATCGCAAAAAAAAAAATTGGAAGCAAGGACTCAAGATACTTTTACAAAAATGTTCCATTCAGTATTATTCACAAAAGCCAAAAGGAGGAAGCAACCCAATGTCCACTGCCAGATGATAAAAAAAAAATACGGTATATACAACCAATTAAATATTATTCAGCCTTAAAGAGGAAGGAAATTGTGACACATGCTACAATATGGATGACTTTTGGGGACATTATGCTAAGTAAAATAAGCCAGATACAAAAGGAAAAACATTGTATGATTCCTCTTATATGAAGATTAGTCAAGTTCAGAGATAGAAAGTAGATTGGTGGTTGCCAGGGACTAGGTGGCATGATTTGTTTAATGGATCGGGTTTCATTTGAAATGATTTGTTCAATGGGTAGGGTTTCAGATGAAAAAGTTCTAAAGATTGACCTAACACTACTGAACTAAAACCTAAAATGGAACTAACCTAAAACCTAAAAAAGTGAACTAACACCTAACAATGGTCAAAAAGGTAAATTTTAAGTGTATTTTACTACACTTAAAAGTAAATTTAAAAGAAATAATAGCGTTCCCATGGACTCTTTACCCAGTTTTCACAATGGGTAACTGCAGTACAATATCCCAACTAGGATACTGAAACTGATAGTCAAGATACCAACAATTCCACTAGGCAAACTCCTGTTCTCCTTTAGTAGCCACACCCACCTCCCCCTCATATCCACCACTCCTTCAGAGTGTGGACTCTGTCCTTAGCCCTTCATAACCATTAATTTGTTCTCTATTTCTTTAATTTTGTAAAGAAATTTATGTAAATGAAACCATACAGTAGATAGCATTTTGAAATTGGCATTTTTCATTTAACATATTCTCTGCAAGGTGTTGCATATATTTAGTTTGTTTTTTATTGCTGAGCAGTATTCCATGGTACAGATGGACCAGTTTGTTTAACCATTTACCTGTTGAAGGACATCTGGGCTGTCTTCAGTTTTGAGTATATGAATAAAATGCTATAAATATTCATGTAGAGGTTTTCATATAAACAGAAAGTTTGATTTTTTTCCGGCATATATGGCCAAGAGTACAATTTGTGCAATTGTTGGGGCATATGGCATTTGCATGTTCAGTTTTTTAGAAAACTGACAAACTGTTTTTCAAAGTGGCTCCATACTATTTCATATTTCTATTACATAAATGAGCCAAAGGTAGCCTCTGCATATGGACCTTATGTTGTTTATTTTTTCTGAGCAGGCTGGGAATCCATTCGCTCAAAAGCCTACCAGTACCAAAATCAAATTTTTACACATCCAATTGTTTTAAATAGCCAAAGTAAGCATTTTTTAACCTTTTAGAGCCTTCCTGTCTTGCATACCCCACAAAACTGCACCCAGCATCTGCTAACCAAAGATAAGATTAACCCTGGAGTAATAAAGACCTCTCACATCACTGCTGCCCTTCAGAACTCTCTGACCCAGCAACTTCCTGACATGCTGTCTAGTGATCTAGACATGTAAACCCCTCTGATATTCCTCTTTCTTGAAGAGAAGTTTCCTTGCCTTTCTCCCCTTCTGAGTGCTGGCCTCTACACTCATGCAAACATGCCTGCTGAACACCCTACACCCGCCCCCCTCAAAAAGCTTGTTGTGTGCTACTGCGGTCATATCTTTTCATTTTCTCCTTGATCAGTCCTGAAATCCTTCAACTCATTACAAGTGGCAACAAGGATGGAATTTTGGTGATGACCAGGAAATCAATATGGGACCTACCAAGTCAATAGGAGGATTAATGTCAAAACAACCCTGGATGACCTTAAGTACTTGGGACTCAGAATTTGGAACACCTTCGCATAACTTTGGCATGGCATTCTTCTGTACTGAATTGCACTCTATATTTTCTATGGTCTCCCCCATGCCTCATGAGGCTGGAGAAGTGGCAGTGGCAGTATTTGAGTAAATCCTCGCCATCAGAACTGACTTTTGAGAGAGAGGCACCAAGCTGCCCAGGGTAGGTCAGTCTGCTCACCTGGGTCTCCCACTAGAAAAGCACTAGGTAGGCACTTGTGGGCCTGAATAGAAAAAGGGAAAGTACATACCTATGGATCACATGTGGGTTACCCCAGATCCCATAATGGTCTATAGTGGGAGAGCTCCCCATGGCCAGACTGGTAATATGTGATGAGAATACTCTGAGATGAGAGAATATCCTTGTCCCTGGACACTGCTATGGCAGGCAAACAAGCTGATAAGGCAGAGATGTCAGTCTGATGCTGGTCTCCTAAGCACAACTGGGAGAGACACTTGCAAGCAGCTAGTAGTCCTCTGCTATCATGACAAAAATGCTTTTGATACTCTCATTCTAGTCCTCTGTTGGAAGTATACTGAGCTCTCCATCTTTTGGCTGAGCCAACTAAAGCATTATTTCAATGACTAAATCAAAGAAAGTTATATCCCAGGACACCAAAGGAAGTGACTATCCTACTCAAGGGATGCTCCAAACCATAAAGTGGGTGCATGTTGGACCTCGCTGTTGGTTGCTTTTCACCAGGGTTTGCCCAGAGAGGAGGCAGAAACTCAAACTCCTGCAGGAGATGAGTTGGAAGGGAAGATCCTGGGGAAGAGAATTGGTGACCTCTAAAGAAGAAAGCAGCAGCATGGCATCATTATGCTAGGGACTAGGATCATTTACCCTCTGCTTTGCCAGTAACCACCAGCAAAGTCATAAAACAGAAAAACAAAGGAAGACGCCCACGTCTCTTTTGGAGCAGAAAATGCATCCTCTTTCTTGCCCTTGCATCCAGTCTCTCCTTAAGGACCTGACCCAGGAACTGAATGAAAAAGGGGCTGTCTGACTATATATACAGAATGTATCTGGAAGGGAGCAAACTCCACCTAATAGGGGAATTAAACAATTGGCTGCCATAGTACAAGATGGAAAAAAATGGTGTCATTGCTAAAGGATCCCACATAATAAGCATAGAAGGTAGGAATGACCCTCAAAAGAGACTTTGTGCCTCAGTCCACATATACCTTGTTGATGTGGATTTTTATGGCTTAGTGGGCTTCCCATCCTATATTAGGCCTTATAAAGGCCTGGGAAGACTGTCAATGGAAAATGTTAACCAAGGCCAAAGATCTCCTCCATCAGCTGGGGATGTTGAAGTGGGTTTATCAGGCAACAGATGACCTGCAGCACGATGACTTGGCAAGTCCAGAGGAAACTGAATTCAGTCCCACGTCTAACCACTTATTTCTCAGGAGGGTTCCTGACAAGTGTAAGTCCTCCTTTTGGGCAATAATGGCTAATGCTAAAACAATTTAAGAGTTCATAGCTTCACTCGATGTAGTAGAAATACATGAAAGACAAACTCAAGTGTTGCCTGTTAATTCTATAACTCCATCTAGCCTAAATCAAAATTACTACCAACAGTTATGCTGCACCCTTTTAGACCAAGCAAACCACGTAGAGCGAGGTCCATGGTTTAGCTTGAACCCTGAGATAAACAAAAGGGGTTACATTGGACCCTAATGGACAAAGAGGCCCAAATTGGATGTTCTCTCATACATTGGTGAAGCAAGTATTAACATTTACTAGGGTTAGATTACAATCTGCAGCAGGTATTCAAAGTCAGTCTCATTTGGGAAACCTGCTCCTGATCTCCTCCAGTGGCAGGGACCCACCCCCACATAGGGATCTGGTGGTTGCAGAAGGTGGCTACTTCCAGCAATCACCCTTTTACCATATTAACTGCAGTTTGGCTCCATAACATTGGCTGGCTTTGTTGGACATGGGTGCCCAAATCTCCCCAATCCTAAGAATCACTCATGCTTTAAAGGAATCCCCTCAACCCTCACCTTGTCCAGGAGGATGATTATGTAAGGGAGCAATTACTTACTTAACTATTAAAACTGATCCAGTTCTGCTAAAAGATGCTTTGATTCTGGTTGTACCCCTGAGACTATCCCTTTTCCCATTATTTGAATGGACTTCCTCAATCAGCTAGTAACTCCACAGAACCTAATGCTTTTATGGTATTCGTGGCATTACCTGGTAGGAACCAATTAACTTTCCCCTACCAGTGCAGGTGGTAAATATGGCACAGCACAAGCTAAGGCAAGACCCTGAAGGATTATAGGCCATCATAGCTTAGTTAAATAACATGTACTGATTCTTATCATCTCACCTGTCAATTCCCTGGTATAGCCTATGTGTAAAGCCACTATTAATAAAGAGAGGTTAACTATAGAGAGTTAAATAAGAGTACCTTTTTATTGGAGCACTTCTACCAGATATCATCACCTTAATGGACGACATTCAAAACAACATAGATAAATTGTACGGAGTTATAGACTTGCCTAACATGCTCCAATTGGGAAATATTTTGTAGGAGAGCTAATCACAATTTGCCTTCACTTTTGAGGGTGAAGAGTGTATTTTTTTCCCAGCGACCTATGGAATACTCAAATAGCCCTGTGATCAAACATGTGCAGACATGACCTAGATGCCTGCCCCGTATTTCCACCAGAAATTCAGCTTTGGCATTATATTGATAAAATCCTCCTTACTAAACCTTGCCAAGATTCTGTCTCAGAGGCTATCACAACTGCGAGCAAACACTTCAATGAGAGGGGATGGTGTCTTAGTCCACTTAGGATGCTATAACACAATACCATAGATTGGGTGACTTACAAACAATAGAAATTTATTCCTCACAGTCATGGAGGCTAGGAAGTGCAAGATCAAGATGCCAGCAGATTTGGCATCTGGTGAAAGTCCTCTTCCTGCTTCATAGATGGTTGTCTTTTTGCTGTGTCCTCACATGGCAGAAGGAGCAAACAATGTCTCTGAGGCCTCATTTATAAGGGAACTAATCCCATTCATGAGGGCTTTGCCTTCTCGGTCTCAACTCCTAATACCATCACATTGGGAGTTAGGATTTCAACATATGAATTTGGGAGAACATAAATATCGTCTACAGCAGATGGGAAACTGCCCCACATAAGGTACAAGACCTCTCTACTAAATCTCGGGGTTACCTTTGGAACTCAGAAGGCTGAACTATTCTCAATCTGGTAAGACAAGCTCCTAGTGCTCCAACCTCGCACACTGGTAAAGAAGATCCAACATTCGATAGGAATGTTTATATTCTGGCTCCAACACATTCCTCATCTCCAATATTTGCTACTGAGTCACCTGTAAGTCTCATTTTTCAGTGAGAACCTGAGCAACGAGGTACTAGATAAACTAAAGGATGCTATCATTTTGGCTCTCCTGTTAGTGTACCTCAGATAAAACTTAAAATGAGATGTTTCTGACACACACACACATACACACAC
>NW_016818852.1:10165-14252 GCF_001698545.2 Rhinopithecus bieti
ACACACACACACACACACACACACACACACACACACACACACACAAATTGTTTCCTAGATTCTCTGGAGGTAAACCTAAATGCAAGAATTAAAACTGTAAAATTCTTTTTTTCTCTCACAAGAAGATTTGGAAGCCTAAAACTGTAAAATTCTTAGAAGAGAACATAGGGGGAATCTTCATGACATGGAATTTGGCAATGATTTCCTCAATATGACACTAAAAGCACAGGAAACAAAGAATAAATTGATAAACTGTACTTTATCAAAATTTTGTGCACCAAAAGATGCTATCAAGAGAATAAAAAGGCAACCAGAGAATGGGAGAAAATATTTGCAAATCATATATATGGTAAGGGATTGATATAAATAATATATAGAGAATTCCTAAAACTCAACCACAAAATCAAACAACCCAATTCAAAAATGGGCAATGGACTTCAATAGATATTTCTCCAAAGAAGATATACAAATGGACAATAAGCACATGAAAATATGCTCAATGCCACTAGTCACAAGGAAAATGCAAATCAAAACCACGAGATACTACTTCATACCCACTAGGATGGATACTATCTAAAAAAAAGGAAAAATACAATTATTGGTGAGGATACAGAAAAAATGAATCCTCTGTGCATTGCTGGTGGGAATGTAAAATGGCACAGCCACTGTGGAAAACAACTTGGAAGTCATTTAAAAAGTTAAATATAAAATTACCATATGATCCAACTATCCACTTTTAGGTATATATCCCCAAGAACTCGAAGCAGGAAATCAAACAGTTTAATACCAATGTTCATAGACAAATTATTGACCAAAGCCAAAAGGTGGAAGCAACCCAGTTGTCCATCAATGGATGAATAAACAAAATGTGCTATATCCATACAATAGAGTATTTTTCAGCCTCAAAAAGGAATGAAGCTCTGATACATGCTACAACATGGATGGACCCTGAAAACACTATGCTAAGTGACATAAGCCAGACACAAACACATACAAAAACAAATATTGTATGACTTCACTTACATGAGCTACCTACAATAGGTAAATTCATAAAGATAGAAAGTAGAATAGAGGTTGCCAGGGGCTGCTGGGAGGGGAAAATGGAGAGTTATTTTGTTATAGTATGGAGTTTCTGTTTGGGATGATGAAAGAGTTCTGGAAATGGATAATGATGGTAGATATACAACTTCTGATTGCTGATTACACCGTACACTTAAAATGGTTAAAATGGTAAATTTTGTGTTATGTATATTTTACAAAAAGCAAAACAAGCAAAAAATACCATGGGGCCAGAGGACAGATTGTTATATAAATGAACCACAGATAGCCTCTGTATACGGACCCTATGCTGTTTACTTCTTCATTACAGGTTAGTAACCTATTAGCTGAAAAGCCTGATGGTACCAATCTGAAAATTTTACACATCCAATTGTTTTAAATATAGCCCACATGAGTATATTTTTAGGCATTAGAGCCTGCCTGCTTTACATACACTACAAAACTTCACAAAACATCTACTACCCATAGACAAGAAAAACTGTAGGGCAATAAAGACCCCAAGCTGCTGCTGGTCTTCAGAGTTTCCTGACCCACAGACTCCTCGCTGTGCTGCCTAGCAACATTATATATTAATAGATATGTCAGCCCCCTCTCCTTCACGAGTTCCTTAGCCCTCCTCCCCTTATGGGTTGTGCCCTCAGGCCTATACCAGAGAGTCTGAATGGCCTCATGCTGTGAAGGATTTTCCCAGGTGCAAACCTATCAAAGGATCACTTCAAGTTTGCTGTGTGTTAATGCCATCTCATGATTCTTATCAGAGGTAAAATCCTTCAAAGTCACTATAATCCCCACCAGGAAGGCAGGAAAAATTCAGCTTTTCGATATCTTTGACAGCACTTTGTACTGTCACCATGTTTTTTTTTTTAATTTTAACCATTCTGATAAATGTGTAGTAATACCTGATTGAGCTTTTAATTTGTATTTACCAAATTGGTTAATGATGTTGAACATTTTTCTTTTTTTTTTTTAAGTTTTAATGTTTATTTCCCCAAGACAGCCTAGCTTGCACTCGACTTGGATAAATTTCATAAGCTAGTTTTCTGCTGTTACTAGTTTTAAACTTGAATTATAGTTCTGATGACAAGACATGCTGCAAAAAATACTCTGGTTCAACAGAGTTATGTTCACAAAATAATTTTTATCCATTCTACAGTGTTTCAGAATTACTAGTTGATTTTTAAACACAAAGTATATCTAGAGGCTAATGGTGGTTAATGTGATATATTTCTTATAGCAAACTGTGTTCACACAATACTTGTGCTCAAAGGGGAAGGCACAGGATTTCCTAAAATGAGCCATCTTATAAAGAGTTCTTACTGTACAAATTACATCACATTTACTGTACGTAACCTCAAAACTGAGGTATTATTCAATTTATAAAAACCACTTGATCAGTCTTTATGAAGCAGTATACATGTGACAAATTCCGTTTTAGAAGTTTCCACCTCATTCTCATATAAAACAAAATTTGAAAACAAGTAACATTTAAATACAGCATGGTATTCTACCACAACTGAAACTTTTTTCTTCTCTACAGGACTCAACAAAATCCGAAAATGAACTATGCTGTAGATTTACCTCATGCAAAGATCTTTATGTTCTCCCTGAAAGTGAAAAGCATGGCCTTTTTAGTACATTTTACTGTTTTTATACTATTATGGCAACTTGTATCCTGCAGCACAGTCTCTTTTGAGAAAAAGTTATGATTTTTTTTCACGCAAAAATATACACAAATTAGCTTTGATAAGGAAAGTCTTTCATAGCATCAAACATTCATTCAGTGCAAATGCACAGGAAAACCTTCCTGAAATGTTTTCTGACTTGAGAGTCAACTAAGAAGAAAGCCATACTAGGTAAAGTAAATAAAAACTTGAGGGGGTGGGGAGGAAAAGGGGTAAGGGGAAATAGAAAACATAAGTTGCAGAGTAAACAAATGTCTGCTGCTGATCCGGTATTTATTTTTATGTCCAGTGTACATTAACACTTATGATCTCATTTTGATGATTTACTAGGTTATCAGCCACCTGAAGGCAAAACAANGAAAAGGGGTAAGGGGAAATAGAAAACATAAGTTGCAGAGTAAACAAATGTCTGCTGCTGATCCGGTATTTATTTTATGTCCAGTGTACATTAACACTTATGATCTCATTTTGATGATTTACTAGGTTATCAGCCACCTGAAGGCAAAACAAGCTTGCATGTGTTCACATACAGCACCACTACCACACTCCTGTACATAGTCACTCCAGGACTAGGAGTCTAATTCATGAATGAGAGCCCTAGATTTTAAAGATGATCCTGACTGTCCATCACTGAGCCAGATATTCATTCAACATTTTCCATTCAGACACTGCTTCATAGCAAGGCCTAGGCTCATTTTCCTTTTACTTATACGGGCATCCAATTATCTTTTATGCTTACAAGCCTTGAAGATAATAGTACTACACTTTCCCCTCAGTTTACATAGAGTAAGTCAATGTTCTTTCTCAGGCACTGAAGATCTGTGACCTGTAGCCCTTTTTACTATGAACAGCCTAAATAAGCATTCATGTAAAGTTTTCATTACATTTTGCCACTCATTCTCACTCATACCCATTCACCATCTTGACCACATTTGGGCATTTTCTGTGATTCCAAATGAAATCTTCACATTTTCTTTCCCAATTTAATGCAGAAGCAGATCCCATGAGCTAAGCTTGATGGATCAAACGTATATATACACACATATATATAATTTTTATATACATTTATATATAACATATATAAAATTGTACCTAACTTCCACAATACTGTTCTAAAACTGGAATCGTTCTACTGGTATACTGGCAGATAAACTGAAACCAAATGTTCCATCTTGAATTGCCTCTGGATCAAGGCTAAGATCTTCATCAATATCATTTGAAGAGAACTGAGCAATGATTTCATAGGACAATTTGTAGATGTTTCCATTTTCATGATTTTGAAGTTTTCAATTTTCTCCAGTCCTCCACATTTTCTATAAGATTGGCTATGGATTCTGCCTCATTTT
>NW_016818853.1:0-252 GCF_001698545.2 Rhinopithecus bieti
CCACACACCACACACACACACACCACACACACACCACACACACCACACACACCACACACCACACCACACACACCCACACACACACACACCACACCCTACACACACACCACACACACACCACACCCACACACCACACACACATCACACCACACACACACCACACACGCCACACACACACCACACACACCGCACACCACACACACACCCCACACACCACACACACACCCCACACACACACACACACCCACACAC
>NW_016818854.1:0-1565 GCF_001698545.2 Rhinopithecus bieti
ATATGGTGAAACCCCATCTCTACTAAAATACAAAATTAGACGGGTGTGGTGGCAAGCGTCTGTAGTCCCAGTTACTCGGGAGGCTGAGGCAGGAGAATCGCTTGAACCTGGGAGGTGAAGGTTGCAGCGAGCTGAGATCATGCCACTGCACTCCAGTCTGAGCGACAGAGTGAGACTCCACCTCAAAAAAAAAAAAAAAAAAAAAATTAAAAAAAAATTTTTAAAACAAAGAATTATCTGTTAGCAAATGGCATGATCTTATAGGTAGAAAACCTTAAAGATTCCACACCAAAAAAAAAAAACTAATAAAGCAAATTATTCAGCAAAGTTGTAGGACACAAAACCAACAAGCAAGTATCAGTTGCATTTCTATATACAATGAACAATCCTAAGAGGAAATTAAAGAAAATAACCCCATTTATAATAGATCAATAATAAAATACTCAACAGACCTGTACAATAAAAACAACAAAACGTTGTTTAAAGAACTTAAAGACCTAAATAAATGGAAAGACATCAGTGTTCACAGATTAGACTTAAAATTGTTAAGTCAATTTAGTCTTCCTCTCAAGTACCTGGGATTATAGGCATAGAATTTAATCTATTGTCAAACACTACCCAAAGCAATCTAAAGATTAAATGTAATCTTTGAAAATCCCATTGACAATTTTTGCATAAACAGAAAAACCTAAGATTCGCATGAAACTTCGAAGGGAATTAAGTAGCCAAAATGATCTTGAAAAAGAACAAAGTTGGAAGACTCATACTTCCTTACTTCAAAACTTACTATAAAGCTACATTAATCAAAACAGTGTGGTACTGGCTAAGGTCAGATAAACAGACAAATGGGACAAAAGAGAGTCCTGAAATAAACCCTAGCATACATGGCCAACTGATTTTGGTACCTCATTCATTGGGAAAAGGAGTCCTTTCAGTAAGTGGTGCTGGGAACAGCGGGTACCAACATGCAAAAGAATGAAATTGACCCTTACATCACATACTAAAATTAACTCAAAATGGATCAAAGACCTAAATGTAAGAGCTAAAATAATACGCTTAGAAGAAAACACAGGGCAAAAGTTTCATGACATTGGATTTGGTGACGCTTTCTTAGATATACCAAAAGCAAAGACAGCAAAAGAAAAATTAGGCCAGGTGAGGAGGATCACACCTGTAATCCCAGCACTTTCGGAGGCTGAAGTGGGAGGGCTGCTTGAGCCCAGGAGGTAAGAGCAGCCTGCGTAACATAGTGAGACCCCCACCGCTACAAAATATTTAAGAATTAGCTAGGTGTGGTGGCACATGCCTATAATCCCAGGTACCTGAGAGGCTGAGGCAGGAGGAGCACCTGAGCCCAGAAATTTGAGATTGTAGTGAGCCACTGTGATTGTGCTACTGTACTCCAGCCTGGGTGGGAACGGGGCCCTGGGGAGGAAGGGAGGGAGGAAGGCAGGAAGGGAGGACGGGAGGAAGGGGGGAGGGGAGGAAGGAAGGAAGGGGGAGGGGAGAGAGGAAGGGAGGAAAGGAGGCAGAGGAAGGGGGTGAGGCGGGGAGGGAGGGGAGGG
>NW_016818855.1:0-1566 GCF_001698545.2 Rhinopithecus bieti
TAAAAATAGAAATATGATTTAAAAACCATTAAAATTACTATTTTAAAGTTCACAATTATGGGGGTATTACTATATACACCAAGTTGCATAACCATCACTACTATCTAGTTCCATAACATTTCCCTACCACCCTGCCCCTCCTATGAAAATATCTTCTGGCTGGGCACAGTGGCTCACGCCTGTAATCTCAGCACTTTGGGAGGGTGAGAAGGGCGAATCACGAGGTCAAGAAATTGAGACCATCCTGGCCAACATGTGAAACCCTGTCTCTACTGAAAATACAAAAACATTAGCCGGGCGTGGTGATGGACGCCTGTAATCCCAGCTACTCGGGAGGCTGAGGCAGGAGAATCGCTTGAACCCAGGAGGCAGAGGTTGCAGTGAGCCGAGATCACACCATTACACTTCAGCCTGGGGGACAAGAGTGAGACTTCTCAAAAAAAAAAGAAAAGAAGAGAAAAGAAAAGAAAAGATTACATGTTAGCAGTCATTCCCCTTCACCCTCCAAGTTCTGGCAAACATCAATGTATTATCAGTGTCTGTGAATTTGCCTGTTCAAGACATCTAATAAAATGGAATAATAAAATATGTATCTGTTTACGCCTGGCTTCATGTAATTAGAATATGTTTTTAATATTCACGGCATGGCATGAATTAGGACTTTTTATTACTTTTATGACTGGACTCTATTCCATTTTATGGATACAAAACATTTGTTTTCTATTCATTAATGGGTAAGCTCTGAGGCTGTTTTCACTTTGGGCTATTATTAATAATTCCATTATGATCATTCATGTACAAGATTTAGTATAGATATACATTTTTAATTGGTTTGAATGTATATTTAGAACTGGAATTGGTGAGTCATGTGGCAGTTCTATGTTTAATTCTTTGAGGAACATCCAAATTATTTTTGAAGTATCTACACCATTTTACTTTCCCACCAACAATGTGTGAGAATTTCAAATTTTCCACATTCTTAGCAAAACTTTTTATTATAAATTTATTAAACTTGTTATTGTAGCCATCTTAGTTAATAGACAGCATTATCTCATTATGGATTTGACTTGCATTTCTCTAGTGACTAATAGGTTTTAACACCTTTTCAAGTGGTTATTGGCCATTTGTATATCTTCCTTAAAGAAATGTCTATTCAGATACTTTATCCATTTTAATTGACTTCTGTTTTATTATTTAGTCTTAAGTTTCTTATATATTCTGAATACTAGGCACTTATGACACTTACCAAATATATATTTTACAAATAATTTTATCCATTATGCATGTTTCTTTTTAACTTTCTTGATCGACTCTTTCAAAGCAAAAGTAAGCTTTTTAATTTTGATGCATTCCAATTTATCTACTTTGGTGGGGGGAGGGCATTTGTGCCTCAGGTGCCATATCTAAGAAACCATTGTATAGTCTGAAGTTATGTAGATTTACACCTATGTTTTATTCTAAGGGTTCTATAATTTTAGGTCATACATCTAGATATTTGATGATTTTGAATTTTTTTTATATCTAGTGTGGATTAGGATTCCTAATAATTCCTTTTAAATGTGGATA
>NW_016818856.1:0-1039 GCF_001698545.2 Rhinopithecus bieti
TTGACTTCAAAAAACATACAAGCACATATTAAATTTTTAAACCTGAAATTTATATGAGGAAGGAAACAAACACAAGTTTGGGAGCCAACGTTTTCCCCCCAACTCCTGGTTCACTACCTTTTCTCTTACCTCAACCTTTACCACTAAAACAAACTACCACAAATGAACACTTTAAGCACAACTCAGTTTATTATTGGGAGAGGTTTCACAAATAAGTTCCTGGTTTCCAGTTAACTTATTGCAAAGTTTACATCCTACCCAATGTGACTACATGGATTTAAAGTTACCAGTGGTAGCTTCTGAGTGAAATTTTGTTTGTTTGTTCATGGAACAAACAATGTGTTCATGGAACACATATTAAGTACCAACAGTATGCCAAACACTGGGGAATTCAAAGATGCTAGTCTCAACTGTTTCAGCTGATACTTGACTATCCTCTCCCACACCCTAGTGTCCTCACTGAGTACTTCCCAATACTGTACATTTGAAAGGTGATTCCCACAAATTTATTGCAATTTAGACCACATATATCAATTTTAAAAGAGCTGAAATGACTCTTCGCATGCCTTCAGCATGAGAATATTCCCTTAAAATTGGCATCTCTTTTTACAAGATGAGCTATTATTATTTTACTTCTACTATTCTAAATAACAGAAACAGCAGACAAATTAGCAATGGAAAATAAAAATAGTGGCATAGGGTATATAATGTTTGGGTTTACAAAGAAAAAGGGACATTTGTGAAAGATTTGATATTTGTTAACAAACATGTAAATCATTGTTGGAAAAAGAAAAATATGATATATAAACTTGTTTTAAAGTGTATGCATAATGTGTAAATAGTTTTGGAATGAAAATGTTCATCTCTTTCCCTAGAGGGAAAGTGGCTGGATCAGATCATCTCTTTGAAGTTCCAGTTCTGTAATTCAAGCATTTTCTTTAAAAAGCAATTTTAAAATTAGAATGAGAAACGTAACTGGGGTTTATATTACTCATATGTGTAGGATTAATATTTTTAAAACTGCGTTCTTAATATGTTA
>NW_016818856.1:2227-7933 GCF_001698545.2 Rhinopithecus bieti
GACAATCTAATACTCTCATTCTGCAGATGGGAAAATAGAAGTGCACATTGTAATTATTTTTCAAAATAAGGTAAAAGCTCAAAATTGTGTAAATAAGCAAACATATATACTCTTTCCTTAATCGTTTTTAACCTAAGTTAATCTTAATTTTGTGTTATTACTACAGTGAAAGAAAATATGCAGTGTCACATATCAGGAAAGTTGTGCAGTTATTTTTTCTTCTCCTGAACAATTATTCTGTTGGCTTTATGTTCCACATATGTTGCACCACATTAATATTCAAACAATTTTAGCACACAAAGATTTGTAACTTCATTTTACCTTGATTAGTGACTCAACTCATGTTTTTATTGTAGGGCTTTGACCAGCTTCGACTTGAAGGATTGCTTTGTGATGTGACCCTGATGCCAGGTGACACAGATGATGCTTTCCCTGTGCATAGAGTCATGATGGCATCTGCTAGCGATTACTTCAAGGCTATGTTCACAGGTAGTTTGCCTTTTAAAACTCTGAAGCCACGTTAAACCAATATGAAAAATCTGTGTTTAAATCTTTTTTATTTCTAACCTGAAATTTAGTTCTTTTGGAAATAAGGTCAAAAGAAGTATAGAACGGTATGTATGGTTTTCGGTGGTGCTGTTTTAACATGGAAAATTGATGCACTTTTTTTCATACTGTCCATCTTTATCTCACAACTTTTATTTTTCAAGCTCATATCTGAGTGGGCCATTAGAGACTCTGTGTCCTGCTAATACAATCTCTACTCTATATCAAAAGATAGGAAGTGAGAACATTTTGGAAGCACTTGTATCATATATGACCTCCATTAGCATAGGATTATCCTTTTTAAGTACTTTATTTTAATGGTAAAATGTGCAGCAGACGGACTCTAATACAACTGCTTATATAAAATAAGACTTTCCCTTGATATTATTGCATCTAATTAGCAGCAGAAGTGAGTTTGACCATAATTATCCACCTTCATTTAATTGAATGTCTTTTTATTTAAGGTGGAATGAAAGAACAAGATTTAATGTGCATTAAACTTCATGGTGTGAGCAAAGTCGGTCTAAGGAAAATTATTGATTTCATTTACACTGCAAAGCTTTCTCTTAATATGGACAACCTTCAAGACACGCTGGAAGCTGCCAGTTTTCTACAGATTCTGCCAGTTTTGGACTTCTGTAAAGTATTTCTCATATCTGGGGTAAGATATTTTGAAATCTGTTTTTTTCTGTGGTAGACTCTGATGTAGCCTGTTTAGATTAGGACTCATGAAATCTGCTGTGCGGGAATGTGAAACTTGCCATTAGACAGGTGTGTCTTATAGTATGTGATCTGTAAGCAAGGTGAGATTGAAACAGGTGCATTTGTATGAATTAGAATCACTTAATAAAAGCCTCAGTGTTGGCTGGGCGTGGTGGCTCACGCCTGTAATCCCAGCACTTTGGGAGACCGAGGTGGGCGGATCATCTGAGGTTGGGAGTTCAAGACCAGCCTGACCAACACGGAGAAACCGTGTCTCTACTAAAAATACAAAAATTAGCTGGGCATGGTGGTTCATGCCTGTAATTCCAGCTACTTGGGAGGCTGAGGCAGGAGAATTGCTTGAACCTGGGAGGTGGAGGTTGTGGTGAACTGAGATCGAGCCATTGCACTCCAGCCTGGGCAACAAGAGTGAGACTCCATCTCAGGAAGAAAGAAAAAAACCTCTGTGTAATCAAATGACATTAGATACTAATAATGTTTGATAAAGATATATACTTAACTGTTTGATAATGGAATGTACCATAACCTGGTTTTATTCACCTTTTGACTATACAAGCAGGCTTCTTAAATGTAATTGAATGGAAAAGTAATCTGAGCTTCTAGAACTCTTTTAAAATTTCATCTTTTAATATGGGAGCTAGATCTTAAGAAGAACTAATACCTATGGGCAAACCTGTAAGAATGTCAGTCTTGATTCCATAGAAACATATCACCTACTGAATAGTGTTTAGCCGTTTTTTAATAAATAAGATAGGGCACATACAACCACCAATCAATGAAGTACTTAGTGGTAGTCACCCAGTTCCTGAAGAGAGTGTTTTATTTTAGTTGAGACCCTTAAATTTTACTTCTGGGAAGGTAAATGGCTACATTGGACAGAAATATTGCCAAGACTTCCAGAGGTCTTGGAGCTTTTCTGATTAAGAATTCTGGCAATAGTAATTTTGGTATATTTTCTAACTCATTATGTTGACGGATATGTTTTCTATAATTTTTTTTTAACTCATATCAATCTTAACATAGGTAAATAATTGCTGTCAGATCTTTGCAACATACGTTTTTTGAACATGGAACCTTCTTTACAGCAGTAACTTTCAAGAGAACATGTCCTTAATTATTTTATTATTAAGGTACTTACTATCTTACAAAGTCAGCCAATGACTAATTTAACTGGCCTATTGAACGTGTGTTTTTTGTACGTTTGATTTTAGAAAACTCAGACTACTGTCTCACAATTACTTATAAAATTTGAACTAATTGCTACTTTTAAAGGTTTTATGGCAGCATGGTGCTATATT
Organism: Rhinopithecus bieti; assembly: GCF_001698545.2. Taxonomy (NCBI): domain Eukaryota; kingdom Metazoa; phylum Chordata; class Mammalia; order Primates; family Cercopithecidae; genus Rhinopithecus; species Rhinopithecus bieti. The sequence goes on from NW_016818856.1 coordinate 4,795, forward strand.
GTTGACTTGTATTGTCTTCTTTAATGCACAAGTAGCCCAAGTGAAGTTGTTTAATTCCCATGCTATTGCTTGCCTCCATTACTGAATTTAGGTGCTAAATTTTATTTTAATTTGATCATACAAGGCCCATCCCCTCAAGAGCTATTAGGATCTCACCTCTGGTTGTGTCAGTGGCATGATATAACAACTTCATTTCAAGGAAAATGAATCGTATTGAATGTGATTTTCAAAATGCCTCAAGTCCAGAATTTAATTTAGCAGTAACACTTAAAGCTTGTACTTATAGATTCTTAACATTACTTTTACTGATCTTAGCAACACATGGTTATCGTGAGCCAAATTAAGGGAAGTGCCATGATTTCTTTGGAACTACTCATTAACAAGAGACATTGTTGGCCTATCCTCTAATACAAAAGTTTAGTACTTAGAACTTCAGATATTGATTGTGATCAGTTCCTTTACCTGAAAGAAAAGGACCAAACTGGATAATACACAATACAAAAAAGTTATAGTAATATTATTGTCACAATAATAGAAAAGAATTTTGTTCTACTTAACTGTATTTAAAGCAATTTTATTTAAAGATGAGGCCATAGTCACTTTGTAATGCTAATTTCCAGCAATTAGACTGTTGGTTCCTTAACCTGTGTTGAAACATTTATTATAATTGTTTAACAATTTAGAAATGTCTTCATTTTATAAACACTTAATATTGCCTTAAATCTCATGTTCATTATTTTTTTTGCATCCTTTGCAGACATCCTAAAACCTATTTCTAATGGAGAAGAGGCTTCTCTCTAGCAAAGATTACTTGTGGTAGAGTTTGCTCTTACCTCTCAGTTTTAGAATTTTCTTGCCTATGAACTTTTAGGAATTACCTGTTTTCTTTGTATTAGTCTATCTTACTTGTCCTTCATCCTTTTTTGCGGAGGACATGTCTGTATGGTTTTAGAGTAGAAATCTCTTATCTCTCAGTATCCATGATAATTTTTGAGAAAATCTGGCAGATTATTAGTTCCAGGAACATGCAAAATCCCAAGTTTTCCTTTATCCTTCTTTCATGCATTCTGTTTTTTAGTTAAACCTATGTTCAGCCTTGCCCTATTTATTTCCCCTTTCCTTCTCAGAAATCAAGTGAAAAAGGAAAAATAGTAACCCAGTGTATTTTCTACTTATAAAACTGAAAGTCTCAAGATACTATATTTTTTAAAGGAGGACTTTTGAAGTTCTTCCATGAGCTAAGTTTTATTGATAAATTTTAATACAACGTTCTCATGTTTAAGAACTGTGTGCTGAAATGAGATGTTTTAGAGGAAATGGGATTTATGTTTTAACGATATAGTGATATTATAGTTCACATAACCAAAACACTATTTGGGTTTGAACTTTTAGACAGAAAATTCCCTTCTAATACAATTCTGTTCTATCCTATTCTCAATCATTTGTGTGGAGGAAGAGGAACAGTGGTACACAAAATGTGAATCAGTAACAGTAGTACGTAAAATGCGAATCAGTGAATAACCCAGAAAACATGTATGTATTAGTTTTGAATGATAACTTTAGATACAGTAGTAAAGCCACACTCACCTTTGGTGGGATAGAGATACCAGTTTTCTATAACAGAGCATCAGTCTTAATAGAACAAGAACCAGCCTCCCATCTAACTTTGCCATCCTTTGCAGTGTTACTTAGGGTGGTAATTAGTATGATAGTTTATAGGATGTGGCATTTTGTTTTGTTATGTTATTTTCTTGGGAGTTATGGAAAAGAGGACAATGAAATGAATACAGAAGGGTGACAATGAAGGATAGATATGAAGCATAGTAGGTAAAATTTCTGTAAAGCTAAAACCACTTTTTTTATATACTATGGAGATAATGGAAAATTACCTTTGTTTAGTCATACCTAAAATTGCATTGGTTTTGTCCTTAGGACATTGTATAACTACAACATGTTAAATACTGTGCACCCATTCACTAGTTTTTTCTTTTCTTTTCTTTGCTTTCTTTCTTTTTTTTTTTTTTCAAGGCAGAGTTTCACTCTTGTTGCCCAGGCTGGAGTGCAATGGCAGGATCTCGGCTCACTGCAACCTTTGCATCCCAGGTTCAAGTGATTCTCCTGCCTCAGCCTCCCCAGTAGCTGGGATTACAGGCATGCACCACTGTGCCTGGATAATTTTGTGTTTTAGTAGAGACAGGATTTCTCCATGTTGGTCAGGCTGCTCTCGAACACCTGACCTCAGATGATCTACCCACCTCAGCCTCCCAAAGTGCTGGGATTACAGGCGTGAGCCACCTCGCCCGGCCCCATTCACTAGTTTATAAGAAAGTTGTGTAAGTTTTTTGTTTATCCTTTGTTTGCAATTTGAAATGTTTAGCATCTAGCATTTGTCCCACGGAACTATTGTTATGGAGGATTTTAGGCTAGTTCACAAAACAACCTAATTTAATGTTAGGTTACTGAAATAGGGCATCTGTAATTGAACTCAAAAGGTTACAATTTAAATATACAAGTATACAGAATGAACAAAACAGAATAAAGATGAGAAATAAATCACTTTATGTTTGTATAAAAGCATTTTTTAACAAGAGAATGAAGATGTCATTGGAATTTAGACTTGGGGATAATCGTTCTTAAAATAATTTTTTGATTGTGTTTTCCCCACTTGATGCAGGTAGATTACTGGTTCCACCTGCACATTTGTTATCAGTGATGAGGTGGAGAGCTCGCAATGAAGTAGAGAGAAAGTTTATTGAGGTGACTGGAGGAGATGAAGAGTTGGAGACAGAAAATAAAGGAGGTACATAAGTGGGAAGGAGACGAGAGAGGAATAGAGAGAATATGTTTCTCTCAAAAGAAAACAAAAAGAATCAGATGTCATTGGAGAAGACAGTTCCTTTTGCTTTGCCTCCATTACTGAATTACTGAGGATTTCCTGTATGGTACATATATTTCACATTCTTCATTTAATCTAAATTGTATTTACCCATAAAGATTAACAGACATGTTTTTTAAGATTTTTTTTTCACCTTTGAGGGCAATTTAATGCAAGTTAGAGACAAATTGTATAGATAATTAAAATTAAAAATGAATCAAAATTATTTCCCTCCCAGCCAAACCAATCTTGACTTCCTTATTG
>NW_016818856.1:14424-22800 GCF_001698545.2 Rhinopithecus bieti
TAGGAAAACGGATCCCCTTCCCCCTTGCGCTTTCTGGTGAGGCGATGCCTCGCCCTGCTTCAGCTCTCGCTGGTCAGGCTGCAGCAGCTGACCAGCACCGATTGTCCGGCACTCCCTAGTGAGATGACCCCAGTACCTCAGTTGAAAATGCAGAAATCACCGGTCTTCTGTGTTGCTCGTGCTGGGAGTTGGAGACTGGAGCTGTTCCTATTCGGCCATCTTGCTCCCGGATCGATAACTCTATTTTCAAGTGTACCTTCTTTGGAATTGTGGCCGGGTTTTCAGATGAAATAAAAGATGAACTCAGATGAAATTTCTACTTTGACATTTTAAAAATAAGCTTTAAACTTCATATTTTATATTTTCAATGTGTATTCTATTATATATATAAATTGCATTATAAATCCAATTATCCATTTATGGATATCCAGTTATCCATTTATCCTTTTATGTATCCAATGGATACACAAATACATGTATCCATTTAAAAATACTATCTAGGCTTAATTTTTGGAGATCTTCTAGCTGAGTCACTTTTAAGAATCATGGTGGAGAAGTAGATTAAAATGAACCATAATAGAATATTATGTATTTCTCTGAAAGTTGTTTACTATAATTCCATCAGTTTTGGTCTATTTATATTGTTAATTATTACTGTAGGCTGTAGGCTTTGCTTCTTTAATTTCTATATTCTATGATTAATTTTTAAGCTTTGATTACATATACTTGTTAAGAATTAATTTCCTATTATATATTTTTCTTGTCTGTGTCTCATTTTGAAATTAATAAGGTTCTAGTAATTTGCTACATTAATTCAACAGGTATCCTATTTTTAATTGCATCTATCATCGTATCTTTACCTTTTATATTTTTGATATTTGTAGTATTTAGCCTTTGTTGCATACTCACAGTATGGTAGCTGTTGTACATGAGCTATAGAAAATACTTAGTCTTGGGTACTCCATAAATATATATACCAACTATGTGCCTACAAAAATTAAAAATGGAAAGAAATAAAAAAAGAAAATACTTAGTTCTTCTATCAAGAAGATAACAGTTTGGAAGGTTATGGAATACCATTCTCTGGTGATTTTAAAGAAAAAAGTAGGCAGCTATTTGTATTGGCTTGATGGTCTGTCAAAGTCTTTTCTAGTCTTGTGTGTCTGTATATATGAATGTATTGATATACAGAAGGTATTTTCCAAATGCTGGTAAATAAAATGTAAGTTGCTTTCTCCTGTTATTCTAGCAATCATTTTCTCACTGGATAAATTTGAAGAGGGAAAAGGTGAAGGAATTAAATACCTTGATCTCATTTCTAAATTATACAGTTTGGCTTTTAATCTTTAATCTTGCTCTATGTTACATGCTATAAATTACACAGTTTGGCTTTTAATATTTAATTTTGCTCTATTTTACATGCTATAAATTTAGATTTCAGATTGGTGACTAACAACTGGTAGTATCATTTTGCTGGCTTAAAGTACCCATTCTTTGTTGTTTTTTAGTAATCATATCAATAATGATGAGAATTTGCATACTTGGGAATTTTATCTGTGTTGTCATCAACTTTTGCATAACTGTACTAATAAACGTCTTCAAAAGTTTAAATCACCTTCACTCTGGGAAAGAGATAATTCTTACTTGTCTTGGGAAGTGAATTCATGACCTCAAATTCCTTCCACTCAGGGTGAATTGGGAAAACAGGTATTGACTGTAACTCCATTTACGTAACTTAAATTTTTGAACCACCAACCTGCAGCTCCTCAAATTGGATTAAAACGGACTTTTTATTAACCATATTAGAAATCCAGGGTATTTATACAGTGCTATGCTGTCTATTTCTAGAGACTCATAATTTGTTAATTTATTTTTCTATTTTTTTATGTTGCAGTTATGTTTTAGGTATTCTTAAAATATATGGCTACTAAGTAAAATAAGCAGTTAAACATTTTGTAAAGCAAATCAGCTACTTAAAAGAGCGCAAATTCTTTTGAGTAATAAATGAGTGATAGACTGGATGAAGAAAATGTGGCACATAATACTATGCAGCCATAAAAAAAGGATGAGTTCATATCCTTTGCAGGGACATGGATGAAGCTGGAAGCCATCATTCTCAGCAAACTAACACGGGAAAAGAAAACCAAACACCTCATGTTCTCACTCATAAGTGGGAGTTGAACAATGAGAACACATGGGCACGGCGGTGGTGGGGGGACATCACACACCAGAGTCTGTCGGGGGCTGGGAGGCTAGAGGAGGGATAGCATTAGGAGGAATACCTAATGTAGATGATGGGTTTATGGGGGCAGCAAACCATCATGATATGTGTAATACCTATGTAACAAACCTGAGCGTCCTGTACATATATCCCATAAGTTAAAGTCTAATTTAAAAAATCTATGAAAATAGCAATGTGTGTGTGTGTTAACCTTAGAGATTTCAGTGATATTATATCCTAACTAGGCTGTCATTTTATGTAGAGGAGTAATGCTTATAGCTTTATTTCAGTTTTTAAAGAAATGTCAACAGAAGGATTATTTGATTTTCTCTTAACCATCTGCCAAATCTGTTAACAATACAGTTATGAGGTTAACAATACATTGATAAAGTTTGTGTGACATTGAGGACACATAACCTGACAAAATTTTATAAACAACTAAACATTTAAGTCTTTTGCCTGTGATTCGTGTCTCTTTTATATATACACGCTGGCATTTTTTATGGTAGGCTTGTTTTGTGGTTTGTTCTTTGTATTATATTTGCTAATATTATTTTTTCTATTTTTCCTTTGACCAGTCAGTTATTAGAGCATTGAAAAGAGGTTCTACTGAGGAAAGGCCTCTCTGTCACTTCTCTTCTTTGTTAGCTTTTCACTTTATGGTATATTTTGCTCTATGGTGGGGAAATGGTTCTGGGCTCATGTTGATGCCAGAGAGAAACAGAATGTGCTGTGAAAGTAAGAGTGGCTAAGGAAAGCCATGTTGCCCAGATGGAAGCAGTCATCACAGATACCAAAATCTCATTTACAGGACAGATTTGATGTAGATATGCCTCTCGGCCCTTAAGAAAGACATTTCCTTTCTTATATTTCCAGATAAATAATGTTGAAAATTAATTTACCCTAGGAATAATTATCTTATTAAATTATTTTCATTATGAGTAATAACTTTGAAGGAACCAAAATGAATGATAGTAATGAGTGATGCCTATTTACATGAACGGGAAATCTAGGGATTGGGTATTAGAGCTTTTCTGTTCGTGGATCTGCTAGCTATGTGGCATTTTTAAGAATAATGACTAAGAAGTGGATTGACATGAATCATAATAGAATAACCTTCTATTTTCCCATGTTTCCATCTGGCAGGAATTCTATCAGTATTTTTGGGGTGGGGGTGGAATACATGTTTGAGGAGACAAGAGTAATTAATTTGGCCATATTCCAGTTATAACATTGTTTCTTAGAGTAACTTCTAACTTACTGACTTTGATCATTTTCTTTTAGTCAGCCTTCTACCGGATTAAGTAAAGGTGGTTTGCAGATTATCTGTATGTAGATCATTGATACATTTAGATAAGAATCCTTATTTGCATCTAAATGAACATTAAAAACATAATTTACTCTTATTCTAGAACAGGTATTTGTGGTATCAAGATGTGATTGCCATGAAAGTAGTCATGTTTTAATTTTTTTTAATTGGCTTAATAGGTCACTTTAGACAATTGTGTTGAAGTTGGACGGATTGCCAACACCTACAATCTAACCGAAGTGGATAAATACGTTAACAGTTTCGTCTTGAAGAATTTTCCTGCATTGCTGAGCACGGGGGAGTTCTTGAAACTCCCTTTTGAGCGTCTTGCCTTTGTGCTTTCCAGTAATAGCCTTAAGCACTGTACTGAACTTGAGCTCTTTAAGGCTACCTGTCGTTGGCTTCGCCTGGAAGAGCCTCGGATGGACTTTGCTGCAAAATTAATGAAGAACATACGATTTCCACTGATGACACCACAGGAGCTCATTAATTACGTGCAAACGGTGGATTTCATGAGAACTGACAATACTTGTGTGAATTTGCTTTTGGAAGCCAGCAATTACCAAATGATGCCATATATGCAGCCAGTTATGCAGTCAGACAGAACTGCCATTAGATCTGACACCACTCACTTGGTTACACTAGGAGGAGTGCTGAGGCAGCAGCTGGTTGTCAGTAAGGAATTGCGCATGTATGATGAAAAGGCCCATGAGTGGAAATCATTAGCCCCCATGGATGCCCCAAGGTACCAGCATGGCATTGCCGTCATTGGAAATTTTCTCTATGTCGTTGGTGGACAGAGTAATTATGATACAAAAGGAAAGACGGCAGTTGATACAGTCTTCAGATTTGATCCTCGATACAATAAATGGATGCAAGTTGCATCTTTAAATGAAAAACGTACCTTCTTCCACCTAAGTGCTCTCAAAGGATATCTGTATGCAGTTGGTGGGCGAAATGCAGCAGGTGAACTGCGTAAGTGTGCATTTATATTAAGCATAGAGACAAATTTCTTCACTCAGAAATTCTTATCAAATCATAAAATAAGCAGTCCTGTAAAATCAGATAAAAATGTAGCTAGCTAGGGTTTCATTTAAAAACTATTTTCTGAGAAAATATTAGAGACCATCTTTATGCCTTATCTGGGCATATATCGTTGGTGAGGGAACAAATTGTATCTTACAAATACATCAGTATATTATAGAATATTTTACTTGTGCAGCATATGTGCGCAGCATAATGTGGTCCTTCATCTTGAAGGTTCAATCTAAAAAGTATACTTAGCTCATTTAAATTATAAATAAGGTCTTGGATATGAATTTGGCATGTTTTTCCTCATTTTCTGTTTTTAAAGGCCCACATGATTATTTTTACCTGAACAGGTTACAATCCTTCATACAGAAAAAACTTTCATTGTTTCTTCTTTTACAAAATTTGTTACCTAATTAGAGGTCACATAGATAATTTTCTTTATAGATTAAATTTACAAAGTTCCAACATTGAATACGAAGTTATTCACTGTGAATATTATGATCTATGACTGTTTGTTTAAAAAATAATTCTCTTGACATAATAATCAGATAGTTTTCTTTACCATAAGCACATCTGGCAGCTTTATTTGATGGTTAACTTTTTTTGTCTTCCCAGTATAAATTGTCCATAAACATACTTTGATATAGAATACTTTGGGCTATATAAATTAACCCAAAAAAGGTATATTTTATTATTTCAGATAAAATTGGGATAGTATAATTTTTCCCAAAATAAAGGCAGGAAGTCCACATTTTTATGTTGTGACATATATTTGTCATTGCCATTATTGTTTGGCCTTCTTTTCAATTCTTTTATTCTGTATTATAAATAGAGTCTGTCCACAGGGAGGGGAACATCAGAGACCGGGCCTGTTGGGGGGAGTGGGGGGCTAGGGGAGGGATAGCATTAGGAGAAATACCTAATGTAACTAACGGGTTGATGGGTACAGCAAACCACATGGCAACGGTGTATACGGTATGTAACAAAACAGCACGTTCTGCACATGTACCATCAGAACTTAAAGTATATAAAATAATAAGTCAATAAATAATACAAAATACAAAGACAAAAAGAAGAAAAAGAAAGAAATAAAAGAAAGAAAAAAAAGAAAGAAAGAAAGAAAGGAAGGAAGAAAGAAGAAAGGACAGCCAGCCAGGTGTTCTCATGCCTGTGGTCCTAGCATGTTTAAGGAGGCTGAAAGCAGGATTGCTTGAACTCCAATAATAAATAAATAAATAAATAAATAAAATAAATAAATAAATAAAGTCCTTGTAGTTGATCAATTCCAGGCTCCATAGAGCTGGGATAGTTCAAAATATTGAGATTGGCTCTGGATAAGTTCAGAGTAGTTCTCAGAATCTTTATTTTTCAATATTCTAAGAAATAAAAGATAGTTTAATGTATTTGAGACTGAGCTATTTATCAGAGAAAAGATTAACTGTTCTCAGCTCTTATACTTTCCTGTTTATAAAACCCTTTCTTGTTAGTGACATGGTCTTTTTCCTGATCTTTTCTACCCAAAGTTTTTTCCTTTGTTGTTACAATGAAATTTTTTTCTAAGACCAGACTTTCTAGGTTGTTGGACTGTGTTGCATGATCATGAACTGCATAGGCGTTCCAATATATTTTGATAACTGGACTTTTAAAAGCAGTCAAGCCATAAGTGTCCTTAGTGTACAACTGTCCTTTAGGCCTCCTCAGTCAACCCACACCCATTATTTTCACATTATTATACTATTTTAAATTTGTTGTATCTGGAAATATCTAGAAGGTGCAAGTAGTGACTTGGTTGTTTCTTAGAAAATCCCTGTGTAAGATAATCTTTTCTTAAATATTTTCTTCACAAATAATAGGTCATTAACCTGGGCAGTCTTCTTTTCTCAGAGGAAATAGCTCCGTTTTTCAAAGTCGGTCCTTGCTTGTTGATATTATCACCCCTGTTAATATGCAGCTACTTAGTTTTCAATATATAGTTCCTAATACTAATTAAAAGCCATATTCTTCTGGGAGTTTATAATCTTCAGGGCGAGGGGAGTCATTTCATAAAACCAAGATGCTGGGGGTTTTTTTTTTTTTAATCTATCCCAACCCTCTTTCAGTTGCTCCTATGGTATACCCATCTAGGAACTAGAAATAGACCACCCTGTTGGGCAAATGGCTCATACACAGGAATCCTTACTCCTGACCTTCAGAAACCACCCCTCCATCTCTGATTTAAAACAGTCTTTTGTGTTTCATTTAGAAAGGGAAAAGAAGGGAATCATGCTTTTCTTAGGGTATTCTAAATTCATATTTAGGCTTTAACAATAAAATTTCTAAACCTTAACCTAAGGATGATGACTTAAAAAATTTCCCCTCTAATGGTATATATAGGTTCCTTTTAATCTTATTTCATAAACTGCATTTAACAAATGCACGTGTCATTATAATACAGGCACAAACCATCTATTCCAAGAATTCTAATTCTAGTTATCATCCAATTATTTGATATTTTATTCCATTTAAAATGATCTATAGATTACAAATCTATAATGATCTTATAGATTTGTAATCTATAAGTAGCTAAACTTTTGTAGAAAATGATTGTGTCCCTTAAAATCAGCATACCCATCAAACGCATTCTGTACTTAACATTTTATTATACAATATATTGGAAGTTTAAAAAATATTTTGTGATTGACTTAGTAAGTGCACTCAAATTTAGAGTCTTGATTTCAGGAGACAAAAGGTCAAAGAGAGTCATCAGTTAAAGCCAAGAAGCAAGAGGTTTCATTTGTTTCTGGTCCACTCCACCCTCTTTGAGTTCTTTCTATGTTATACTCAAATAGAAGCAAGAAGTAGATTGTTTTGTCATGTCGCATTCTATATTACTGAGGTAACCAAACTTGATGAAACCTGCCTTGATTACTATTGCTCCCAAAGAATAATATTAATGAAATTTCCTGTATTTTACCTATTGATCGTGTTTCTCTTTATATAAATAAAAGTGAATTTGTATTAGTTGGCTTTTCCAGTTTTCTTGGGCCCATTGTTTTGCAGAATAGCAGATTTTGATTCTAAAGAAACTCGCCTATATTTCTGAATGTTCCTTCCAGAAACTGAGTTTTAACATTTCCCTTACCCTACAAGTGCTTTTAAAATAGAATTCCCCTTCAATGCACACATTAACATCTATTATAATAAATTAACATTCCCATTGTAACTGATTAAGTTGACATGTTCATATGCCTTTGTAAATAGAAGGAGGTGATGGGAATGGGTATCAGGAAAAGGGGATTGATGGGAAAGTCATTTAACAATTTAACAGGTTGATTAGTACCAATATATCACTTCATACACACAGTAACCATTGCCTGTATATAATTATAAAAAGAAAAATTTAATGGGTACAAAAATAGTTAGAATGAATTAATAAGGCCTAGTATTTGATAGCACAGCAGGGTGACTGTAGTCAATAATAATTTAATTGTATGTTTTACAATAAGTATGAGTATATGTAATTGTGTTATTTGTAACACAGAGGATAAATGCTTGAGAGGATGGATACTCCATCTTTTATGATGTGATTATTATACATTGCATGCCTGCATCAAAACATCTCATGTACCCCATAAAAATATACACTTACTATGTACCCACAGAAATTAAAAATTAAAAAAAGAAAACAGTGGAAACATTTGCAAGACAGTTTAGATCACTTTAATGCATTTGGTCTTTTAAAATCTTTTCGTGGGGTACTTGGACCAAAGGAAACCTAAGCCCATTGTTCATGAAAAAAAGACTGTGTGTGTGTGTGTGTGTGTGTGTGTGTGTG
>NW_016818856.1:26434-31206 GCF_001698545.2 Rhinopithecus bieti
AAAAAAAAAAAAAAAAAAAAAAAAAAAATCCAGAAAAATGGATAATCAAAATATAATTTATGTTGATTTTAGAAAGTATTTTTGTGTGTATTTGCATATGAATGCCTTGGGCATTCTGTAGATTTATAAGAGTACTAGTAAACCAATCCTGTTGTAAGGTATAACTTAGAAGAAATTGAAACGCATTCAAATTTTGCTTTCCAGTTCCCATGCTCTGTATTCAAACAAGCACCATTCATAGTTTCTGTAGCAACAGTTAATTCATTTTATTTAAGGTTTAGCTAAACTGTGTGAAGGAGTGTATCATTGTATAACATATAAGCTCTCCTATGCATAAAACATGCTTCCAGTATGCGTAATAATACATAATAATATTCATTCTCTCTTTCAGTATAGCCCATAATATGGGTTTCCTTCTTCCTTAGCATTTTAAGAGGATTCTACTATGGTGTCATTGCATAAATATTTCTGTGCTGATTATCTGTATTTTATGCACATGAAGATATATTTTTCTGTTAAAAAATTCTGAAATGGATATAGTTTATTCACAGTGTCCCAGTAGCAACTTTCATTCTCAAATTGTTGGTGTTTAAATCAACCTACTGTCAAATTTCTTTCTTTTTTTTAATGCATTTTCTGCTTTTGTTCTCCTGTAAAATTTAGGAAGAAGTCTCACTTTAATGTAAAGACCACCTCTGGTACTGACATTTAACTTTGTTAGTCAGGTTATTATCACCTGGCCCTGACACACTCTACATGGGACGATTCTTCCCCATTGAATGAAGGCCTACCAGTGCCAGGCCAGCAGCTACATTACTAGAGACCAAAGGTGTAAAGGCGATATTTGTGGCCTGATTGTCTGACCACTGCCTTATGAAATCTGTAATCAATAAGAATCAATGAAAGACCTGTAGCATATGATTGGCAGGTTTCTGGTGTTAAACTCATGAGCAACTACAGAATGTCTTATATTGGAAGAACCATACAGGTAATAAATATGCTCCCATTAATCAGTGATTTATACCATCTCTCTATTTTATGTGGGCAGCTGCTGTACCATTATAATGAGAGCTCCAACTCCTCTGAGAAAAATGACACCTGAATTGTTTTAGTGGTGCTTTGGCATAACTGGCGTGTATTGCAGAAATGACCTTCCCAATTGAGAGTGGTTAGAAAGTATGGCTGATTTTCAAAACAATGAACACTGTTTTGCTTTCTGGGAATTCTGTAAAGCACAGAGAAAATATTTTTAAAAAGCAGAAGAAAACAGTGATAGTGATTGCCATCTGGCCACTTGACAGTAAAGCTTTGAATAATTTGACTGAAAATTAGCTTACTTCTCTCCCTTGTCTACAGAAGGTATAGTTTGATACTTTCGTTGTAGAGACTGATTTATATGTGATCTAAGAGTAGTTTGTAGATGATACAGACTCAATAAGATTAACAACAAATTGCTGCATGTATAAAATTCCACGTATATTCAGCATTCTAATTCTTTAGATTTTTAAACATGCATTCTGATAACAGATGACATTATCCATCCTCGCTCTGCCCACAGAAAACTCTATAAACATAAACAGTTCTGAATATTCTTATAAGCTTGTACACCTGTGCAAGACTTTCAACTTTTTCAAGGCATTTTGAGAAATATCTTACTTCAGAGTCACAATCCTGATGCAATAACTGGAGTAGATATTGTTTTGTGGCAAGTGAGGAAATGGGCGCCTGGAATTTAATGTACTCTAGCCCAGTGCTCAGCACCCGGAGGATACCCACTAAAAGGCAGTAAGGAGTGAATGATGCTTTGTAGTTGGAATTTACTACAGATCCAACTCTATCAGTGACCAAAATATATTTTCCTTCAGCAAAGTCTTTTAAAAATACCATGGATCTCCATTTGAGAAAGTCATTGCAATAATGTGATTGTTTTGTTCTTTAAGAAGATGAAAATGCTATTTTCTTTATTTTGATCCAGAGAATGTATTTATAGAGGGAAGACAGTCCTAAGAACAGTATTGATAAGCTATATGTCATAATATGTGGCTAAAAGTTAATTGTCTCTGACAGACTCCTTTAATTATTTTTGCATTTCTATAACAATCTATTTACTTCATACCTATTGTTTTATTCTTTAGGAGGAATTACTCATGATACTTTCCAAAAGGAGCTCATGTGCTTTGACCCTGATACTGACAAATGGATCCAGAAGGCGCCAATGACCACGGTCAGAGGTCTGCATTGCATGTGTACAGTGGGAGAAAGGCTCTATGTTATTGGTGGCAATCACTTCAGAGGAACAAGTGATTATGATGATGTCCTAAGCTGTGAATACTATTCACCTATCCTTGACCAGTGGACCCCAATTGCTGCCATGTTAAGAGGGCAGAGTGATGTTGGGGTCGCTGTCTTTGAAAATAAAATCTATGTGGTTGGGGGGTATTCTTGGAATAATCGTTGTATGGTAGAGATAGTGCAGAAATATGATCCAGATAAAGATGAATGGCATAAGGTTTTTGATCTCCCAGAATCCCTTGGCGGCATTCGTGCTTGCACACTCACAGTTTTTCCACCAGAAGAAACCACACCATCACCTTCTAGAGAGTCCCCTCTTTCTGCACCTTAAGATCATCTCTACAACTAAGATGCTATAGTTCTATCTTTGCAATGTGTCATAAATTCTCTTCTTTTTCCCCCTTAAGTAGTATATATGTTAGGATTAGCCTCCGGTAATTGATTCAGATATTGGAAAAAAGACAACATTGATGTTATTTGTGCTGTTTGTTTGGCCTAGAATGTTTATAAAGTGGTAACACTACCATTCTGGAAATGTATCCCATAGAAGCTGATGTTTAACATATGAAAAAAAAAGTATTGTCTATAAAATGTTTCTTCAGTACTTTTTAAATGCTGTGTATTGGGTGTAAGGTATTTGTCATCTTACATTAGTAAACCCAATAAGCCAAGTTGAAGGTGGATTATAGTAAATGTACAACTGTGCTCACTAGGCTTCAAAGTAAAAAGTTTTCCTTTCATCTTTGACTGTAAGATGTCAAAGGGAGGCAGCCTGCTTGAACAGGAAACAATACACAAAAGGTTGCCAACTCGCATGAGCTACCTCCCTCTTTTCATAAAGTATTTTTGACATATCTGTCAACCCACTTGACTGTGTGGGTGCATTGGGAACACAAAGTTTCTTAGACACACAGGAGAAATAGCTTAAATTCACTAATATTAATTTAAAAAGCAGCATGAACCCTCTACTTATAAACAAGGGTTTGGTGTTTTTAAAGTGTGTATACATACATACACATACATACACATATGTCAAATTTTTTTTTAATTGAGTGGCACATCAAATAAATGTGAAATTAAAAGAATTCTTCCAAAAGCAGCTTCTATTAAAATGGGAATTCAGTATGCACATACTGAATGCACATATGTAGAACCATACAGAATTTAGGTGGATAAGGGCTAGAAATTTTGAGCAACAAAATTTGTCACTTGACCAGATTTTATCTTCAAAAACTGTATTCTACTCCTTCTCCTTTGCTGTTGAGGTAACTTGCATATTATACGTATTCTGTATACTCAGTTCATAAGGTTATTTAGCACAAATTGTAGCAGCTTCACCTGGAGAGCTGCTTTTGCTCAATAAATTCAACTTCCATGTTTTATCTTTTTTTGTTCAATAAAAAACATTTAATGTCATTTTGGTCTGAGACATCCCATTATTGTCTGATTTGACTTCCTTTGATTAAATATCTATATTTTTGGCATGGCAAAATGTGATCAGAATTTACAGCTCTGAGCAGCTTGGATGAGTGAATATTTATGCCTTTTTATTCAAGGAAAAAAAGAATTTGAGTCTAACCTTATTCATCAAAACTCATTGCTGGTGGTGTTTGGGGAATTAGATTATGGAAGATGTTAACTGGCTTTTCATCACCACAGAACTGCCAGCAATGTCTAAACCAAAAGAGCAATTACAATTCTGAGTTTAGTCTCCCTGATCTTCAAGAGGATCCATCTTGCCTGATGAGAAGGGATTGTGTAAAATTATCTTAGAGATTTGTCTTGACCTAGGATCCCAAAGGAAAAAATGTTTTTGTGAAAGAGTATTTGAGAATTATATTAGCATCATATTGTGATCAGATGATCGGATTAAATCTGAGCCAAAAATTTAGGACTATGAAACTACAGCTAGTGAGTCTCCAAATTTCTTTACCATTGGGCAATTAACAGTGCAGATGTCACTGCCTCTATCTTGAGTTAAATAATTAAGTAAACAATTTTCTCAGTAGCAGTACATTTGAATATTAGGAAAGCTTGGTATGAATTTGAAAATCCCTCTTGAGCATTATTGTTCTTAAGTCAGAGCAGCTGGTCAATGGTATCAGTTATCTGTTTATAGGCAGAGTGGATTCAGCCATTTGCACATAGTTAACACCTGTCTAAAAATGGAGGCATTATATGGTTTGGCTGTGTCCCCATCCAAATCTCATCTTGAATTGTAGCTCCCATAGGGACCCAGTGGGAGGTAATTGAATCATGGGGAGGGGTTTTTCCCATGCTGTTCTCGTGAGAGTGAAAATGTCTCATGAGATCTGATGGTTTTATAAAGGGCAGTTCCTCTGCACACGCTCTCTTGCCTGCCACCACGTAAGACGTGGCTTTGCTCCTCCTTCACCTTCTGCCATGATTGTGAGACCTCCCCAGCCATGTGGACCTGTGAGTCCATTGAACCTCTTTTTTCTTTATAAACTACCCAGTCT
>NW_016818856.1:33593-48348 GCF_001698545.2 Rhinopithecus bieti
GCAAGCCATACAGTGAGAGTTGCCACCACTCAACCCTGCTGTTGTAACCCAAAAGCAGCCATAGATGGTCCTGAATGAGACTGACTGTGTTCCAATCAAATTTTATTTATGGATAATGACATGTGAATATCATATAATTTTCATGTATTACAAAATATTCTTCTTTTGACTTATTTCAACCATTTAAAAATGTGAAGACCATTCTTAGCTCATGAGCCATACCAGATTTGGTCCACAGGCTGTAGTTTGCTGACCCCTGCATTACAAAAGCATATTTCATTACCATTCTTTTATTCTTTCAACACAAATTTATTGTGATCCTATTTCGTATCAGTCAGTGAAAAGTCCTAAGGCTACACAGATGAATAAAACAATTCCTGCTGTCATGAGCTCAATCTAATTGGGGAGATAGATACTTACATTGTATTGTGCTTGAGGCTATGATGGGTGTAAAGAAGCAACATCTGAGCAGAGTCATAGAAATAGGTCTTTGTAAAATGAGTGGAAGGCTATAAAGAAATGAGGACCTGCCCTAATAAAATACAGTTTCTGTGGTCACAAATGTGGAAATGAGAGCGTACTCATAGGGAAAGGGTAACTTCTCTTTGAAATCCTAGCACCTATCCTCTGAGGTACAACTTCCTGTTGCAAATCTCTCATTAATTCCAACTACCAACCTGCTGGTTCTGTGCTAGATAGAGTCATATACAACTTGTCCTTCAAAATACTCTGTAACTCAGCAAAAATCAGGATGGAATATTTCATAAGGTTTCTCTAAATCCTTAGTGTACTGGATGCCTTTTACTACAAGAAGCAGAAAAGCCCAACTTTTAACAATAAGGAAATGTGTTTTCTCACAAATCTTCAATGCCTTTTTGGAGGTAAAAGAAGACTCAGGCATAGTATAATTAGCTAAATGTCCTCAAACACCTAGGGTTTTCTTTTCTTCACATTCCGTTCACAATAGCTTTGCAAACACTGTGTTGCCAGTATCATCTCTGGTTAAGACCCAGAGAGAGAAAACCTCTCCCCAACCATGAAATTTAAATCCTTCTTTTCAGTCTGATGGAGTCAACTTAGGAGATATGACTGCCCCTGGCCCAGTTGCTAGGGGAATTTCATGCATGGATTGGCTTAGACTAATTATCTTATATGAAATCATTATGGAATTAACCATAATACCCTTCTCAGTCAGGAAGAACAAAGGGAAAACACATAGGGAAACGAAATTTAGCTAACTGGATTTACTTTGTTCAGTTTGTCTGTAATCAGCTTGGGCTTTTCTGGATTAGTGTTTTCAAAGTCTGTTCATAACTTATTAGTACAAAATTCTCAAAATATGGTCTAGGCACACTGGTGTCCCTGAGACCATTTCAGAGGGTTCACAAGGTCAAAATCATTTTCATCACAATAGTAAGACATCATTTGCCTGTTTCACTCTCATTTCCCCACAAATGTACAGTGGAGTTTTCCAGAGGCTAAAGAATGCATAATGATATAGTTGATCAGTCAGGCAACAGAATATGAGTTTATACATGCTTGTATTTAAAAATATTCTCATATTTCATTTTGAAATGCAGTAAACATCAGTAGATATAATCCACATGAACAAAACCTCTTCCGTGTCCTCAAAAAATTTAAGAGTATAAAAGAGTACTGAGACCAGAAAGATTGAGAACAGCTGGTACAGCTGGTGTTAGTTCTAAAATTGATTTAGCAACATTTTTTACAGAAATGGAATAAAACATAGAGTGTACTATATACATCATAATTTTAAGTTTTTTGTGAATTTTTATTTTGGTTATATATGTATGTATATATACATATTACATATTTATGTATACATATATACTTATACACATATACCCATGTAAGTATATATAATAAAAATGTTCACAAAACAATACACATACAGACACACACACGGTTGCAATGTAAATAATGTAAATATTTCTTAATGTGGGGCCTGATCGAAAATGGTTGAAAACACTGTTCACTAGCTGCTGACCATACTCTGTATAACAAAAGCCTTCCTTCCACCACCACCGAGGAGCACACTCAGCTTTCTAGATTGCTCAAAGTGCTAACACCAAAGAGCAAGATGCAGAGAGATACATTACCTAAAGTCTGATTTCTCAGTTCTCATGTCTTAAAACTTACTCATTTCCTTGGTAATTAAAACCAAAACCCAGAGGAAGAGAATTACCTATAGGTTCCCTCCTGATCTTAGAGGAATTTGCATGATAGCTACATTAGAGGAGAATACATAACACCAAATATACCATAAATGGTACACAATCTTAGTAGCAGGCTTTTAAATTCCTCATACAAATCTCTTAATGAAGGCATTTCCCAAAAGGAACAGTAGTTCTAGTAGACATTAGTGAATATAGAATGAAAAGAGGCCCCGATTGTAAGCCACAGAAACTAAACTCCAATCAGCTTACACTAAAAGGAAAAACATAGTAGACCAGTAGTGGGACATCTCTCAAACCCTTAGGAAGACCAGAACTGAAGCTAGGATACAGTAAAAACTGGAGAAAGAAACAAATGCTGACAGTACTCTGTGACTCTGCTTTCCTCTGAGGGTGAGATTCATTGCCTCCTCCTGCAGACTAGCTTCCTTGACATGGTACTGACTATGATTGGGAGCTCCCAAAACTTCCAGCTTTCCCCACCATAAAGAAAATGTCACCCACTCCACATCATCAGTTAAAGACTCCTTGGTAATCACAGTCATTGACCAGGTTTAGCTCAAATACCTTTGGATCAATAAGCAAGGGCTCTGCCAAAGGGCCTGAGTGCTGATATGAACGCTGGTGACTCAATCCCTACAAAAGATACTTTTCCATGAACAAGGAAGTTATTTGTGCCAAGCAGTCCCCCCAAATTGATGTTTACAACAAAGCTAGGTGAAGGTACAGTTTACCCTCTCCTGATGTTCCAAGGGAAATGTTATGTGTTTGCCAGTCAGGAGGCCCAGATATTTCTAAAAAGTTGACAGAGTCCATGAAGAGAGCGATCTCTACTCAAGAGTCAGTGAGTACCATACCATTTTCGTACTTCCCACCTCACCAAAGTTTGGGCATGCATTCAGGCTTTCCAGTGTTCAAAAAAGCCATCATTATGGCCAAAGAATGGGAGCAACCAGGGAGGGAGAATTTGCACCTGTTGCATAACCTCATAATGGATTGCCTTCACTTGTATGCTATCTTGGTTTAGGTAGAAAAAAACAAGTGCAAATGACAAAATACGCATAAATCTGAACTACATTTCAAGCATTGTTTTAGACTACTTAAAAAGGGAACCACTAAGCTCTTATTAAACAAACAAATATGTGATGAAGTTGCTGTAGCAAATCTTAGTAACAGGCCTCAGTCGGAATAGCTGGGAATGTGGCAGCAGGGCACCCAAACACATTTAGCATGTTTCTAGCCTTAAAAATTTATATTCATGCCTATGGCAGGAAGGAAGAACAGAGGCATAGTGCTGCAAAAAGAAAGAAAAAAAAAAAAGAAAGGCGGGTGCCCTCCATCAGAGAGAAATATCCCCTGCTCTAGAGCTGTTCTGTGGGACAAATTAAGTGAGTGGAGGTCAAGATACTCCAGACACAGGGAGCAAGTGCCTGAAGTCTGCAAGAAGTCATAAAGTTGGGAAATATCTGTGACCTTCCTTATCATATGTTGTGTCTCCTCCTCTGGCCTTTATTAGCAAGATTGCCCTAATTAAATCCTAATTGACTTTTGACACCCTCATTGTCAGGAGGATGATAAGATATCTATCCTGCTGGAAAGAATTAAGAAGGTTCAAGGAAAGGTGGTGGATTACGTTTGAAGGCTTCTGAATGCCTGCAATATAAGGTCATTAAGTCTCCACCTAGTTTGGGGACAGAATAAAATGTTCGGGGACAACTGATAGAGGATACAAAAGGTTTCCAAGGACATGGCAATACCTAGAGGTGTGGTAAGTGGTGGGGCAGGTCAGCAAAAACTGATCCTGGTGAAGAGGGAGAGGTCATAGATAGAGATCTGTTTCTTCAGGTTTTTCAAGTCAGTGACTGCAGAAGAGTTGGACTTATGCATACACACCCATCTCTGCCTTCCTCCTCATGCAAGTGTTCAGGTCAATATGATCGTAGATATTCCATGTAGGCCCTGGATGAGTTTAGGAAGGACATTAGTCAGAGTCAATGGGGGAGCCAGGGAAGGGAAGACATTTTAATACTGTGCCCTCCTACCCGTTTCAGAAAACCATTGTGCCTGCTTATGCCAGGATGAGGCATAATAGCAAAATGACCAGAAGACAGAAGATGGGCACCCATAATATTTCAAACATGATTGTGCAAGGAAGCCCATAAATTGGAGAAGCCTTTTTACATGGAATGAAAGACTTTATTTTTCATTTCATTTTAATATTAAAAAATTCAAATGTACTGATAAGTAGAGAGAGAATGGTAATGAAACAGGATGCATACTCATTTTACAATAAGCAATGTAAACATTTTTCATATTTGCTTAATCTAATTTTTGTTAAAGTAGTTTAAAGTAAAATAAGTTAACATATGACCTTTCTCCCCTAGAATACTTTGGTATGTATATTTACAACTGAAGGAATTCTCCTTCTTAAAACAAACACCATTATCCTGCCTAATAAAATTCATAATTTTGATCACAGTACACATTTAAATATGCACTAAATATTAACATTTCCCAGTTATTCCCCAACTATCTCATACAAGCCTTTGTTCAAGCCAGAATAGAAGAGGGCTTTGTGGCCCAAGAGGACAATTTTAGAATATTCGCTAGTACAAAAGTAAGAAAGGTAGGCACCATCTATGTATGATGTCTCAGCCAAGTCTCTGAACATGCTGGTCCTGTGGTGGAAGGAGGGGTTGTTGTAGCCCAAGGGCTCAAAAGGCTAATGATCACCACCAGTGAAAAATTTTCTAACAATAGAAATTTTCATCAGGGATTCAGGAGGGTGATTTTTTTTCAGAGCTGTCAAAAGCAGAGCCAGAAACCTGAGAAGTATGCCTGGGAAATCTACGGCATTGAACACAAGTGAGCTTTTATATTTATTATGGTAAGCTAAACTAATGTAACAAACACACCCAAAATGAAAATGGCTCAAATAAAATGTGTTTACTTCTTACTCATAGAAGAGTTAAGCACTGTGTTCCAGGTCTAAGAGTAGCTGTGTTCTGTGCAGTCACTCAGGAACTGTCTTTTATCTATGGCTTCCCAAACAGCCATTATCATCTCCAAGCCACTGAGCAAGAACAGGGGAGGATGGATCAGTTGAAGAGCAGGTGGGAAGATTTGTTGGCCAGATCTGGATGTAGTGCACATTAATTCTCACACTACTTTCAAGAAGAGTAGGAAATATAGGCTAAGGCTGAACTCTGAAGAAAGGGAAAAATTGTGGTAAAGCACTAGCAGATCCAGCCATAGTGAGTTTCACCTTTGATTTAAGATACAGGCTGTTTCCAAGAAACTGGCAGAATATCATATAGGGTCTGTGAGTAAAAGATCTCATCGAGTATATGAGACCTTAAAGTTAGAGAGAGGACAAGAATAGGCTGCTTTTGCACATATCAGTGAGGGAACCCCCATTGGCTATGACTTCAGACTGTGAGGTCAGGGTAGCAGGTGTAAAAAATTTCATAACTTTTACCTTTACCACTAATTCGTTGGTGAGTTCCTGAAGTATGGTCATGCATTGCTGAATGATGGGGATACATTCTAAGAAATATGTCATTAGATGATTTCATAGTTGTGTGAATATCATAGTGTACTTATACAAACCTAAATGGTATAGCCTACTACGCACCTAGGTTATATGCATCTGCCTAGTTGCACCTAGGTTAGAAACCTGTACAGCATGTTACTGTACTGAATATTATGGACAATAGTAACACAATGGTAAGTATTTCTGTATACATACATAGAGTAGGTATGGTAAAAATATGGTATTATTATCCTGTGGGACTACCATCATATATGCAGTTCATTGTTAATCAAAACGTTATGTGGCACATGACTGCATATGAGCACAGTGCTAGGGTATCAGAAAGTCAGGGAACTGTAAGCTATGCTTATTCAGCAGAATGAGCTGAATGTAATTCAGCCTCGTGTCAAGTGAAGAATCAAGAGCAAAATACAGGAAGAAACTGAGTCATGGCCTCTGGGGTATGGTTTGATTCTTTTTTTTTTTTTTGTAAGAGAAAAAACGTAAAACTCATAGCTATGCGCAAGGAATGGTAAAGAGAAATTTGTTATAAATTATTGAAGCAGGGCATAGACCCGTTGTACCACAGTCTCAAACAGGAGGATTTTGATCACTATTGCAGGAGCCTTTTCATATCCATTCTCCAAGATTGGACAAAAAAACACAGGAAAATATTCAAGAGATGAGCCAGGTGAATCGCTTCTGTGAAATGCTTGGGGCTCTGTGACATAATTGTGTTTTCTGACTGCTTTCTGTGTTCTCCTACTTTTTGGGATTCTTCATATTTAAACTCAATCATTTATTTATACTCAGTGGTATGCAGGCAAACATTTTAACAATCTGGGGAAAAGAAAGGGAGGTGCCCCCATTTATATCATTTGTGGTAAAAATATTTCCACCATGGTTGATTTTAAGCTACCATACACCATTCCTGAAAGTGGAGTTGGGAAGAGATGTAAATGATAATTTCTCCTGAGGCAGTGTAAATCAGCTCCAGGGCACAATTCCATCCAGAGAGAACAGGGAAGACATATTTTGTCAGGAGTCCTTGGGACATGGCTAGAATACATGACTGTGTACATTTCCTACATCTGTTGGCTGCTCTTTTTGTTTTCTACTCTTTGATGGTTTCCCATTTTAATCTCTATCAGTTACTTACCTCTTCATGTGAGTTATCAGGACTGATTCTTTTTCATGAGCATATCTGGCAGTAACCTTAGGGGGGATATATAGAAATATCAAGAGTCTCTGGAATTTGAAAGAATGTGCACTCATCCATCAGGAAGGCACTACCAATTTTGCTTCCAACGTAAAAATTATGTGTTGTCATAGGTTATAAAAACAGATTTCAATGAGTTAGCAGGGCATATAAATGGAAGAACTGATCCCTTTGTAGAGGGTGGGTTATGAAGAGTGAACTATCCCTTAGAAGTCTGAAGGTAGTGAGGAAGCAGGAAAAATTGCCTCACAAACACATCGATCAAGGAGCCTCTACATCTTGCTACCTTCCTCTTCACTGTGAAGCAGATAGCAGCCTCAAAGGCATAGACTGAGTCTTACACATACCACTCATGTTTTTGAATATCTGTGAGGGTGGCCACAATGAGACTTGGGCACCCATTCATATGGGGAATCCCAGTCATACTACTCGTGCTGCTTCGTAGTCAGGGAGGGGCTGTCTTGTGGTAGACAAAAATCCAACAAGGCATCCTGGAAAATTAAAATGTTCCAACACACTAGAAGGAGTGAGCAATGGGTGGCATTTAGTAAAGCTACCAAATGAGTGTTTTACTCATCATGGTGGGAGCCACCAATCTGTTCTTTTCTATATATAGTGATCAGACAGCTTACAAAGACCTGAAAACTCAGTGAGCCATCCACCTAGTTCGCTAAGATTTTAAGTATATAAAGGAAACAAACAGTTGTATGGCCCAATGTGCTGGAGGATACTGGTGGACTGACAAAGAGTTAGATATAAGAGCACAATAGGTTGTAGAACAATGAGCCCATTTCACGACATCAGTGTCTCTGGAAAATGGTCCTTTTGTTAAGTGAGGGAGAGGTGGATCCAGGCCTCTTGTCAGTCCTTGACAGTGGAAAATGGAGGAAAAATCAGCCCTAGGTTGGCTTAGTTACAGACTCATGGTCATTCACAGGAATTGAGAATAACTCAATTTATAGTTCCTTTGAGGGTAGCAGCAATACAAGGTGGGCAACCACCTCTTGAGGAATTTTTCACCAATAGTGAGCATTATCACAACTAGAGAGGCCCATGTGAAAGTGGCAGTGCCATGGAAGGGTTTGGCACGGTAATAAGAGCATGATTAAAAGCTAATCACTGGAGAAAAGAGAAGAGCAACAGTGACACTAATAGTAATGGGCAGAGGCCTCTCAATTACTAGCATAGTATCAAGGACAGAGGCTCTGTTGGGAATGGTGACTAAGCGAAAACTGGGGTTCCCTCCATTCTTAAGTGGGACAAAGAAATAGTGAAATATTACCTGTTTTCACTGTTGTTTTTACGTGTGTCCAAGGTAGAATGTGTGTGGTCCATGAGACTGTATAGAGTCAAAACAGTGAAATTGTAACTGTGTCCACCATTGCCTTCTGGTGAGTCCACGGTAGAATGTGTGGAATTTCTAATCAAAGAAAGAGTCAAGAGAGTTGGCCTGAAGTCTGACATGGCAGCAACACATAACAACAGGATCTGGCAGCACCTTTGACCCTCAGTGTTTAGGAAGGCCAAAAATGCAAGGATGAAATCAAGTCTTTTGTAGTAACATGGGTGGAGCTGGAGGCCATTATCTCAACTGAAACAACTCAGAAACAGAAAATCAAACACTGCATGTTCTCACTTATAAGTGGGAGTTAAATAATACATTCACATGGACATACAGAATGGAATAATAGTAGAAACTCCAAAAGGTGGGAGGGTGGGAAGAGGCTGAGGGATGAAAAACTACTTATTGTGTACAATGAACACTATTTGGGTGAGGGTACACCAAAAGCCCAGATTTCACCACTCCACAATATATCCATGTAATAAAACAGCACTTGTGCTCAGTAAATATATATATTTTTAAAAAGAACACAGCTGATTTGGGCAATGGTGGAAATGAAGTGAAACATGTATCAAAAGGGAGACAGGCAGCCTAGAGCTGGATCATCTGGAGTACAGGAGGCCAGGAACTCCCAGAAAAGGCTTAGCAGGGATACCTGGAAGTAAAGAGAAAGATACTGGTCCTTCGTTAAACAGAAAGCATATACTAATCAGTAAGGATTCATATCCAGTCTTCCTCCACCTGACACCGCCCCTTCTGCCTCACAGTCCTTGGCCTGAGAAATAGACCTCAGGAGGACCAGAGCCTGTGACTTACATGTCTGTGTGCAGGAATGAGGAAACAACAAGTCTCATGTGGCTGCCTCGGGATATCTACACCCTTCAAGATTCTTGCCCAGGTTTTCTGTCTCATTAAATACAGAAAAGGTATATGCAAAACCTTTCCTTCTAAACTGGGGATCTATGTAGGATTTGGCTCTTTGATTCACTGGAAGCCACCTATCTCCACTGACCTCTTCTTTGCACTACCACCACCACTGGGATCAGCAGCTCTGACTGTCCTCCTAGGTTTCCTCAACTACTTAAGCCAGAAAATGGTTCATGATCCTGGCAACACAAAATGAGTGGTAGGCTTCATGTGGCATCACCCCTCCAAGATAATACATACTAGATCTCAAATAATGCAATGATAATGTAAGAGATACCTTTTATGGTGAGAGTAAAGAGCTTGTATCTTATAATGGTGAATAATCTTTTGTAATTAGCTGGAATAAGCACCTGGCATGCATTCCAGTTTTAGCTATTTCCCCACTGAGAGCTGCACATTCAGTGGCTTTAATTTTTTTTGATAAGCTGCTCCCCTGACTTTAGGTCTAGTCCATGTGCCCTCTAAACAGGGAACTGCCTTCCCAGGAGGCCCCCTGACTGTCAGCTTTACCTTTATGCAAACCAGTGTCTTGGCTGATTCTTTATCTTAAACCCCCATCCCACTGTTTTTCTGGTTAAATGTGTGCTTAATTGTCTTTCCACCTATTGGTCCCCCTAAATCCTGCATTCATCTCCTTTTATCAATCTGCTTTTCCTTCCTAGTGCTTCTCTTAGGACTAAGTGACAACAATCAAGTTCCAAGAAACAAAGCCTACCACTATTATAAATGACTAGGGGGGCTGCATGTGGTATGCCTTAAAGCACTTTAAAATATTTTAATTTTAATTTTGTGGGTACATAGTAGATGCATGTATTTATGGGGTACATGAGAACTTTTAGTACAGCCAGGCAAT
The DNA here is from genome assembly GCF_001698545.2 of Rhinopithecus bieti. Classification (NCBI taxonomy): domain Eukaryota; kingdom Metazoa; phylum Chordata; class Mammalia; order Primates; family Cercopithecidae; genus Rhinopithecus; species Rhinopithecus bieti. The sequence continues at coordinate 43,662 of NW_016818856.1, forward strand.
GTGTAATAATCACATCATGGAAAATGGGGTAGCCATCCGGTCAAGCATTTATCTTTTGTGTTACAAACAATTCAGTTATACTCTTTTGATTACTTTAAAATGTACAATGAAATTATTATTGACTATAATCCCCCTGTTGTGCTATCAAATACTAGTTATTATTCATTCTTTCTAACTACTTTTTGTACCCATTCGCCTTCCCAACCACCTCCCTTCCCCCCGTCAGCTCCTCCACTACGCTTCCTAGCCTCTGGTAACCATCCTTCTATTCTCTATCTGCACAGGTTCAATTGTTTTGATTTTTAGATTCCACAAATAAATAAGAAAGTGTGATATTTGTCTTTCCATGACTGGCTTATTTCATAATGAACTTCAGGTCCATCTATGTTGTTGTAAGTGACAAGACCTCATTCTTTTTTATGACTGAATAGAACTCCATTGTGTGTAAGTAGCACATTTTCTTTATCCATTCATCTGTTGATGGACACTTAGGTTGCTTCCATATCTTAACGTAGTGTGAGCAGTGCTGCAACAAACATGGGAGTGCAGATATTTCTTTAATATACTGATTTCCTTTCTTTGGGGTATATACCAAGTAGTGGGATTGCTAGATGATATGATAGCTCAATTTTAGATTTTGAGGGACCCCAAATTGTTCTCCATAGTGATTGTACTAATTTACATTCTCACAAACAGTGTACAAGGGTTCCCTTTCTTCTGCATCCTTGTCAGCATTTGTTATTGCTTGTCTATTGGATAAAAGCTCTTTTCACTGGGGTGAGAAGATATCTTATTGTAGTTTTGACTTGCATTTATCGGATGATCAGTGATGTTGAACACCTTTTCATGTGCCTGTTTGCCATTTGTATGTCTTCTTTTGAGAAGTGTCTATTCAAATATTTTGTCCCTTATTTTGATGGGATTATTAGACTTCTTCCTATTGAGTTGTTTGAGCTCCTTATATATTCTGGTTACTAATCTCTTGCCAGATGGGAAGTTTGCAAGTATTTTCTTCCATTCTGTGGGTTAAATAATCAACAATCACTTTGTTGATGGCTTCCTTTACTGTGCACAAACCTCTTAGCTTGATGTGATTCCCATTTGTCCATTTTTGCATTGGTTGTCTGTAATTGCAGGGTGTTGCTCAAGGAATTTTTGTGCAGTGAAATGTCCTGAAGATTTTCCCCAATGATTTCTTATGGTAGTTTCATAGTTTGAAGTCTTAGATTTAAGTCTTCAATCCATTTTGATTTGACTTTTGCATATGGTGAGAAATAGGGGTCTAGTTTGATTCTTCTGCATATGGATATCCAGTTTTCCAAGCATCAATTATTGAAGAGAGACTGTCTTTTCCCCAGCATATGTTCTTGGCACCTTTGTTGAAAATGAGTTTACTGTAGGTATGTGGATTTTTTTTCTGGGTTTTCTATTCTGTTCTATTTATCTATGTGTCTGTTTTTATGATAGTACCATGCAGTTTTGGTTGCTATAGCTCTGTAGTATAATTTGAAGTCAGGTAATGTGATTCCTCCAGTTTTTTTCTTTTGCTCAGGATAGCTTTGACTATTCTGGGTCTTTTGTGGTTCCATATGAATTTTAGGATTTTTTTTTTCTATTTCTGTGAAGAACTTCATTGGTATATTGTTAGGGATGGCATTGAATCTGTAGATTGCTTTGTGTAGTTGGCTATTCTAATAATATTGGTTCCTCCAATCCATGATCATGTATTCTTCAATTTCTAGGATCAGTGTTTTATAGTTTTCCTGTAAGAAATCCTTCACTTCTTTGGTTAAGCTAATTCCTAGGTATTTAATTTTATTTGTGGCTATTAAAAATGGAACTACATTTTAATTTCTTTTTCAGTTTGTTCACTGTTGGAATATAGAAATGCTACTGATTTTTGTATGTTGATTTTGCATCCTGCAACTTTACTGAATTTGTTTATCAGTTCTAACAGCTTTTTTGGTGGAGTCTAGGTTTTTCTAAATATAAGATCATGTCATCTGCAAACAAGGACAATTTGACTTATTACATTCCAATTTGGATGCCCTTTATTTCTTTCTCTTGTCTGATTGCTCTAGCTAGGACTTCCAGGAGGATGTTGAATAACAGTGGTGACAACGGACATCCTTGTGGTGTTTCAGATCTTATGGTAAAGGCTTTCAGTTTTTCCCCATTCAGTATGATACTAGCTGTGAATCTGTCATATATGGCTTTTAATATATTGAGGTATATTCCTTCTATATCCAGTTTTTGAGGGCTTTTTCATAAAGGGATGTTGAACTTTATCAAATGCTTTTTCAGCATGAACTGAAATGATCATGTGGCTTTTATTCTTTATTTTGTTAATACAATGTATTACATTGATTGATTTGCATATGTTGAACCATCCTTGCATCCCAGGGATAAATCATCCCACTTGGTCATGATGAATGATCTTTCTAATATATTGATGAATTCAGTTTGGTAGTATTTGGTTGAGGATTTTTGCATCAATGTCCATCAGATATATTGGCCTGCAATTTTCTTTTGTTGATATGTCTTTGTCTGGTTTTCCTATCAGGGTAATACTGGCCTCATATAATGAGTTTGGAAGTATTCCCAACTCCTCTATTTTTTCAGAATAGTTTGAGTAAGATTGGTATTACTTCTTCTTTAAATGTTTGGTAGAACTCAGCAGTGAAGCTATCAGGTTCTGGGCTTTTTATTTTTTTTTAACTTGAAGAGTTTTTTTTACAGCTTCAATCTCATTACTTGTTGTTGGTCTGATCAGAGTTTAGATTTCTTCCTGGTTTAATCGTGGCAAGTTATTTGAGTCTAGAAATTTGGCAATTTCTTCAAGATTTTACAATTTATTGGCATAAATGCTGAGAGTAGCCACTAATGATCCTTTGAATTTCTGCAATGTCAGTTGTAATGTCTCCTTTTTCACCTCTGATTTTATTTATTTGGATATGCTCTTTTTTTCTTAGCCTGGCTAAAGGTTTGTCAATTTTGCTTAACTTTTCAAAAAACCAACTTTTGTTTCATTGATCTTTTGTAATTTTTTCATTTCAATTTCATTTATTTCTGCTCTGATGTTTACTATTTCTTTTATTTTACTAATTTTGGGTTTGGCTTGCTCTTGCTTTTTTAGTTTTTGTTGTTGTTGTTGTTGTTTTGAGACTGAGTCTCACTTTGTCACTCAGGCTGGAGTGTAGTGGTGTGATCTTGGCTCACTGCAACCTCCGTCTCCCAGGTTCAAGCAATTCTCCTGCCTCACCCTCTCAAGTAGCTGGGATTACAGCACAGACCACCATCCCTGGGTATTTTTTCTTTTTTTTCTCCTTTTAGTAGAGTTGGGGTTTTGCCTTGTTGGCCAGGCTGGTCTCAAACTCCTGACCTCAGGTGATCTACTCACCTTGGCCTCCCAAAGTGCTGGGATTATAGGCATGAGCCACTGTCCTTGGCTTTTTTAGTTCTTTAAGATGCATTGTTAGATTGTTTATTTGAAGTTTTTCCTCTCTTTTGATGTAGGCACTTACAGGTATAAACTTCTCTCTGAGTCCTGCTTTTGCTGTATCCCATAGGTTTTGGTATATTGTGTTTCCATTATCATTCGTTTCAAGAAATTTTTAAATTCCCTTCTTAATTTCTTCATTGACCCACTGGTCATTCAGGAACATATTGTTTAACTTCGATGTATTTGTATAGTTTCCAGAATTCCTCTTGTTATTATTTTCTAGTTTTATTCCATTGTGGTGAGAGGAGATGCTTGATATTATTTCAATTTTTTTGAATGCCTTAAGACTTTTTTGTGACCTAACATATGGTCTATCCTTGAGAATGATCCCTGTGCTGAGGAAAAGAATGTGTATTCTGCAGCTGTTGAATGAAATGTTCCATAAATATCTATTACATCCATTTGGTCTACAGTGCAGATTAAGTCTGATGTTTCTTTGTTCATTTTCTGTCTGGAAGATCTGTTCAATGCTAAAAGTGGGCTGTTGAAATCTTCAGCTATTACTGTATTTTGGTCTATCTCTCTCTTTAGCTCTAATAATATCTGCTTTATATATGTGAGTGCTACAATGTTTGTTGCATATATTTTTGCAATTCTTATATCCTTTTCCTGAATTGACCCCTCTGACATTATATAGTGATTTCTATCTCTTCTTATTGCTTTTGCCTTGAAACCTACATTCTACACTGTCTGATAAAAGAATAGCTACTCTTGCTATTTTTTGACTTCCATTTGCATGGATTATCTTTTTCCGTTTCTTTATTTTCAGTCTATGTATGTCTTTATAGGTGAAGTACGTTTCTTATAGGCAACAGGTCAATGGGTCTTGTTTCTTTCATCCACTCAGTTACTCTGTCTTTTGATTGGAGAGTTTCATCTATTTACATTCATTGTTATTATTGATAAGTAAGGACTTACTCCTGCCATTTTCTTATCTGGGTTTTGACTATTTTGTGTTGTTCTCTTCTGTATTTCTTTCCTTCCTGTCTTCCATCAGTGAAGGTGATTTTCTCTGGCGATATGATTTAGTGTCTTTCTTTTTCTTTTTTGTGTTTCCATTGTATGATTTTTGGTTTGAGGTTACCATGAGGCTTGCAAATACTATTTTGTAAACTATTATTTTACCCCAATAAGAACTTAATGCTGTTTGCATAAAAATAAATAAACAAAAAGAAAACCAATAAA
>NW_016818856.1:48607-70801 GCF_001698545.2 Rhinopithecus bieti
TAAAAATAAATAAACAAAAGAAAACCAATAAAATTCTATACCTTTACTTTGTTTCCCTGCTTTTAAACTTTCAGTTATTTCTATTTATACCGTATTGGACTAGCTATGTCTTGAAAACTTGTAGTTATTATTTTTTATTTGTTTATTATTTAGTTTTTCTACTTAAGAGTAGTTTATACACCACAGTTACACTGGTATAATAATCTGCTTTTCCGTGAACTTATTTTATTAGTGAATTTTGTACCTTCAGATGATTTCTTACTGCTCATTAACACCCTTTTCATTTGAACTGAAATGCCCCCGTTAACATCTCTTGTAGGACGGATCTGGTGTTGATGAGCTATGGTTTTCTTGTGTCCCAACCCAAATGTCATCTTGAATTGTAGTTCCCATAATCCCCATGTGTGGTGGAAGGGTAGGAGTTAATTGAATCATTGGGGCAGTTTCACCCATGCTATTCTCGTAATAGTAAGTAAGTTCTCACAAGATCTGATTAAGGGGCTCCCCCCTTCACTTGATTCTCGTTGTTCTCCTTCCCACCACCATGTGAAGAAGGATGTGTTTGCTTCCCCTTCTACCGTGATTGTAAGTTTCCTGAAGCCTCCCCAGCCATGCTGAACTGTGAGCCAATCAAACCTCTTTCCTTTATAAGTTACCCAGCCTCAGGTATGTCTTTAATAGCAGCATGAGAGTGGACTAAAACAATGAAAATCCTCAGCTTTTGTTTGTCTGGGAAAGTCTTTATTTCCCCTTCACGTTCACCAGCTGTACTATTCTAGGGTAAATGCTTTTTTTCCTTCAGCACTTTAAATATGTCATGCCCCTCTCCTGGCCTGTAAGGTTTCCACTGAAAAGTCTGCTGCCAGACATATTGGAGTTCCATTGTATGTTCCCTTTGTTTCTTTTCTCTTGTTGCTTTTAGCATCCTTTCTTTATCCTTGACCTTTGAGAGTGTGATTATTAAATGCCTTGAGGTAGTCTTCTTTTGGTTAAATCTACTTAGTGTCCTATAGCCTTCTTGTACTTGGATATTGATCTCTTTCTCTAGTTTTGGGATGTTCTTTGTTATTATCCCTTTGAATAAACTTTCTACTATTATTTATCTGTCTCTTCTTTAGAGGCAGTAACTCTTAGATTTGCCCTTTTGAGGCTTTGTTATAGCTTCTGTAGGTGTGCTTCATTTGTAAATTATTTTTTCTTTTGTCTCCTCTGACTGTGTATTTTCAAATGGCCTGTCTTCAAGTTTGTTAATTCTTTTGTCTGCTCGTTCAGTTTTGCAACTAGAGGACTCTGATGCATTTTTCACTATGCCAATTGCATTTTTCAGCTCCAGAATTTCTGCTTGATTCTTTTAATTACTTCAATCTATTTATTAAGTTTATATAATAGAATTCTGAATACTTTCTCTGTGTTATGTTGAATTTCTTTGAGTTTCATCACCACAGCTATTTTGAATTCTCTGTCTGAAAGGTCACATATCCTTGTTTCTCCAGGATTGGTACTTGGTGCATTATTTAGTTCATTTGGTGAGATCATTTTTTCCTGGATGGTTTTGATGCTAGTAGACATTCTTTGATGTCTGGGCATTGAAGAGTTAGGTATTTATTGTAGTCTCCACTGTCTGGGTTTATTTGTAATCTTTCTTCTTGGAAAGGCTTTCCAGGTATTTGAAAGGACTTGGGTGTTGTGGCCTAAGCTTCTTCTGGTTTGGGTGGCACCCCAAGCCCAGTAACACTGTGTTCCTGCAGACTTGAGGTACCAGCTTGATGTTCTTGGACAAGATCTGAAAGATTTCTCTGGATTACCATGCAGAGACTCTTGTTCCTATCCCTTACTTTCACCCAAAGAAACGTAGTCTCTCTGTCTGTTCTGAGCCACCTAAATGTGAGGGTGAAGTGACACAAGCACCTCTGTGGCCACCACCGCTGTGACTGTACTGGGTCAGACTTGAAACCAAATCAGCACTAGGTTTTACCCAAGGCCTGCTGTAACCTCTCCCTGGCTACCGCCTGAGTTTACTCAAGGCCCTAGGGCTCTACAATCAGCTGGTGGCAAAGTCAGTCAGGCCTGTGTCCTTCCCTTCAGGGTAGTGAGTTCCCCCAGGCCCTGGGTGGGTCCAGAGATGCTGTCTGGTAGTCAGGGACCGGAGCCAAAAGCCTTAGAAGTCTACCCAGTATTCTATTGTACTACAGCCTAGCGGGCACTAAAACCACAAGACACAGTCCTTCCAGTCTTCCTTCCCTTTTCCAAAGGCAGAGGAGTCTCGCCCTGTAGCCACCATTACCACAGGCCATGAGGAGTTCTGCCAGACTACTGCTGATGTTCCCTTAAGGCCCAAGAGTCTTCAGTCAGCTTGTGGTGAATGTTGCCTGTTCTGGGACTCACCTGTCAAGGCAGTGGGCAACTGTCAGGGCAGTGGGCTCCCATCTGGCCTGGAGCAGGTCCAGAGATGCCATCCAAGAGTCAAGTCCTGATATCAAGGACTCCAAAAGCCCACTTTGTGCTCTACCCCCACTATTGCTATACCAGTACTTACGGTGTAAAACAAAATATCCTGTACTTTTCCCTCCACTTTTCTGAAGCAGAAGTTTTACCCCATAGTCACCACAGCTGGAAATGTGCTGAGTCTCACCCGAAGCCAGAAAATCCCAGAGGCTCACCAAGGCCCTTGTATTAGTCCATTCTCACACTGCTATAAAGAAATACCAGAAACTGGGTAATTTATAAAGAAAAGAGGTTTCATTGCCTCACAGTTCCGCATGGCTGAGGAGGCCCCAAGAAACTTACAACCATGGTGGAAGGTGAAGAGGAAGCAAGCTTGGACCTTCTCACATGGTGGCAGGCAAGAGAAATACAAGCAGGGGAAATGCTAGATGCTTATAAAATAATGAGATCTCATGAGAACTCACTCACTATCGTGAGAACAGCATGGGGGAAACTGCCCACATGATCCAATCACCTCCCACTGGGGATTATGGAGATTACAATGCAAGATGAGATTTGGATGGAGACACAGAGCCAAATCATATCAGCCCTCAACATAGTACATGTGTTGTGCTGCTGGTTATTCAGGGCTCATGGGCTCTTCAGCAGGTGATGAATGCTGCCAGGACTGGGCCCTTTCTCTCAAGGCAGCAGGCTCCCTTCTGGCCCAGGGTTTGTCTAGAAATGTTGTCTGGGAGCTAGGACCTGAAACGGGTGCCTCACAACTCTGACTGGTGTCCTATCCTGCTGTGGCTGAACTGGTATCCAAGATGCAAGACAGAGTCCTCCCCACTCTTCCCTCTCCTCTCTTCAAGCAGAATGAAGGTGTCTTTTTTAGAGATGAGATCTGTGCAGCCTAGGGTTAGGGGAGGGCTGATGTCAGCATTCTCTTAGCTGCCCCAGCTGGTGTCTCAGTATGTTGCTTGCTTCCCACAGTTCACTGTATCTGGGTCCAGTTCAGCACTAGGGCTCACTAAGAGTTGCAGTCCTCATGGCCTAGACAGCTTTTCAAATTTACTTTGGCCCTAGGTGGCGAGGTTTTCAGGAACTCAAGTTCAGACTGCAGGGATGGGTGATTCTCCTCTGGCTAGAGCTAGTTTAAATGCTCTCTCCATGAGTGAGCATCAGTTGAGTTTTGTTCAGTTTTTCTTTCTGCTCTAACAGGACAGCACTGAGTTCAATGTCTCACAATTGCTGTGTTCTCCTTTCTCTAGTTCCCAGAGATGCTCTTAGCACTATGCTGCTGCTGCTGGGAATAGGGGAGGGGTGGTGTTGGAGATTCAGGACTTTTTCCTTTCTCTTCAGTGCTTCTTTCAGTAATATGTAGTTACTATGAGTGCTCTCCTCATTTTTGGTTCTTATGAAGGTGATGTTTTCCTATATAGATAATTGCTAAATTGGTGTGCTTGCTGGAGAATAATCGGTGGAGCCTTCTATTCTGCCATTTTGCTTCTTCACCATCACTGGAATTAATTTTGGTGGTGACCTAGATCCTAAGATGTCCCTGGGTTTTGTTTTTGTTCATTTCTTTGTCCAATCTCAACCTTGAGCCTTGAGTTATCTTTAGTCCCATTTCCATTCTTTCCTTTACCACCCCATTTCTCCACAAGAATAGATCTTTGATTTTGCATCCATAAATCACTTAACTATCTGGTTTAAAAAGTGTTTAGCCCTGCAGACTCTATCCTGGAGGCCAGGCACAGAGAGCTCATGTCTAAAAATATGAAGAAAATAAAAGCAGAAGGAGAGCAAGATGGCACAAAGAAGTTGGTCCTGTAATATAGCTTAAAAATTCGAAAGATCTGAAGAGTGCCAGCTTTGAAATAGGAAAGAAAGAAAACCCGCACAATAAAAGCAGTTGGTCCATTATCTATTTAGAACCTTGAGGCTCATGATCATGTATCATAATCAGTCTCTCTCCATCCAGCAGCAACCTCTGCTGTATTCTGCCTTCTATGAAATGGCTTTTCCAGAAAGTTTTTGTCTTCATTTCTCACTCTCAGATTCACCTAGGGTAGGGGGTGTAGTTGATTTCTCCTTTAACCAATCACATTCTGACTTTGTCTTTTCCCTCCATTTGGACAGGTCACTTTTACTCAGTTTCTTCATCTGTGAAGAGAGTAAAATGGAGAAATGACTTTCCATTTCCACCTTTTCTTTTTTTAAATTACGACTACAAGTTTCAGAAAAATAACATTCAGCACTACTCTTGGTTGAGGGACCCTGGTATTTTTTTTTTTTTTTCGAGACGGAGTCTTGCTCTGTTGCCCAGGCTGGAGTGCAGTGGCCAGATCTCAGCTCACTGCAAGCTCTGTCTCCCGGGTTTATGCCATTCTCCTGCATCAGCCTCCCGAGTAGCTGGGACTACAGGTGCCTGCCACCTCGCCCGGCTAGTTTTTTGTATTTTTTAGTAGAGACAGGGTTTCACCATGTTAGCCAGGATGGTCCCGATCTCCTGACCTCGTGATCCGCCCGTCTCAGCCTCCCAGACCCTGATTTTTTTTATGCTATTCTTTTTTGTTATTTTAATTGCTTGCTGTTACCCAGTGAAACTGATTTTACAACCCTGAGAATGGTGACTGGTAGTTTGAAGAACACTGAACTGGATGGTCTTTAAGATATTTTTCTGCTCTAATATGCTAGAAGTTAGAGGATCTATATTGGAAACTTGGCAAAACACAACATTTATCCATAGCTGCAGGCTTGCTGAGTCTCTCTCTTTGACTTTTCCTCTACTTGTCTGCAGTTATAAAAGTTAAATATTCTGCATCTCCAGTTCTTGGTTCCCTAGGCCTATCTGTCCTCCCATCCACCCTCCTATCCACACAGCAATGCCCAAGCCCATCCTCCCACACAGCAGTGCCCAGGCACTTAACATTTCTAAACCCCAGTGACCTCATCTGTAAAAGAGAAATGATAATGCAGATTTTACAGGTTGTGATAAGGGTAAAATGAGATCCTGGGTGTAAACATGCCCACAAGGGTCATGACCCGCCAGTTCCTCAGGCTGAATGTGACCTGCAGGCATACTTTGTGCTGTACCATGCACACACTTCACTTTGCCACTTCCCCTACCGCTCCTATTGTCTAACACTGTCTGATAGCCCACATTAAGATTATCCTTAAAGGCATTTAAGTGTGCTATTACTGGCTTAGTTAGCATAAGTCATGGAACAAATCTGGCATTTAATGCAGGTCATTCTCTTTATTTTCCCTGGTTTAGCACTGTGGAAATCACTTAAGTCATGTGACCTCAGGCAGGTCTTCTAAAGTCTGTCTCATTTTCTTCGTTAAAGTGGAAATAATATCTATCCTGCTTGCTTTTCAGGGTTATTGGGCAACAGATTCTTCATTTATTAACTCATTTGACCAACATTTATTGATCCATGTATGTCCCAATGGTAGCCTTGCCCATTCCTCCCAAGAAGTTTTCGGTGTCAAAGGGAAGACGTACCTGGAAAAAGGTGCTGCCATGGAGCTCATACACAGAGCTGGGGAAACAGGGGAGTAAGCATGAGAAGCCTGACGATAAGGCAAGAGTTTATTGTCAACAAGATTGTCAAAATGTCAACCATGGGGTTGTATTAGTAAAAGGTTTTGTGAGAAGAGCGGCATTTTGGTGCCACAGATAATGCTATCAAATTATCCCTTACATGACTCTGCCACACTAGCTGTTTGTGTTATCTAGTGTCTTTTCCTTTATATCCTCTCATTTGTCTTCCTTCCCTCGTCCTCATTGCCAGCAGACCTGTGAGGCAAATGTAGCTAGCTCTATTAATCCCATGTCAAAGACAAGGGAACTCAAGTTCATAGATATTAAGAGATTTGCTTAAGATCACTTACCCAGGCAGACTTCTTCTCAGCTACCTTCCATAGACACATACCCTCTATTTTATGATGGAAACATGATGTATCAAAGGATGGGGTGTGGTATGGAATGTTTATTGCTGTCCATCATGCCCAATATCGCCCAGAACTTGGAAGGTTTTGGTGCTCTGGGATATGGTTGGCTTAACATTGTTGGGCCCTCCTGTGGTTTGCATTTCCAGAGCTTTTCAAGTAACACACAAATCATCTCTTCATGGCTTTTAACTGCACCACTGTTGCCCAGTTGTTCAGCTTCACCACAGTACTCTATCATAATTAAACTAGGCAAGATAACAACACAGACTTATGATTAACATATTAATAAACTTCACATCATATACCCTGACAAGTTTCTCATTACTCACGATGCATCATAAAGTGATTCTCCAGAGGCACTGTAAGAATAACAAGTCTAATTTTGGCAAATGAGTGATGATAAATTTCACTTCATTCATCTAGGGAATGGTCATAAGTGAAAAACAAACCCAGGCACTACTTCAGTAGAGGTGAAACTGATGAAAATGGGAAGTGAGAGCTCCAATTTATTGAACCATGAGATTCAGACCTCTATAATGATCTAAAATAATTGAGAAACATTCAACAAAATAACTGACTAATATCATTAAGAGTGTCCAGGTGATGAAAGACAAAGACTAAAGTACTATCACAGACTGGAAGAGACCAAAGAGATACAACAACTATTACAATAGGGGACCTGGATTAGAACAGATCAGGGACATTCATGCCGGAAACCTGATGAAATTCCAATAAGGTCTGTAGTTCAGTTAATAGTATTAAGTCAATGTAATTTTCTGGTTTTGATAATTTTATGAAGGTTATACAAGCTGTTAACATTAAAGGAAGTTAGGTAAAGAGTATATGTGAACTTTCTGGACTATTTTGTACCTTTTCTGTAAGTCCAAAATTATTTTAGAATAAGAAGTTAAAAATGATCTGAAGTGTGTATGTACAATGTTAACTGTCCAACATGAAGTAAACCGGCCATAGTGGAGCTAAACTCAGCATTTGCTAGTGGGCATTAGTCTGATCCATGATTCTTCTTTGGCCTTACGAGTGAGTCAGATTTTGTAGGTCTTTACATATACGGGTAATGACAATCCTAGGCCAGGCTGAGGGATGATTGTGAAACAATGAGTGTGAACATGGGACTGAGTTCTATCACCCTAACCTGTTTTCACTTCAATTTCCTCATTTAGAAAATATGGAGTTAAGCTCAATTTTTAAACGATGCTTCAAAGTTTTGAAATTTTATGGCATTGCTTCTACCTCAACTGTACATGTTGAGGAAAATGAACCTTGGGAAAAGTTGAAACAGGGATGTCGAAGGAGGGACAACTTCTTTGGAGGTAGTAGGATTGAAAATAATTCTGGAGATAATGGTGACTTGTGAAATCCCTTTACAAAGTAGCCAGGGCCAGTCCTATAAGTATTACCTTGTTAGCAGGTATGACATCCTATTGGATATTGGGGATAAGGGATGATGTTGGGAGCAGGATATGAGGTCAGCATGCACTATGGGAAATGGTAATGGAGGATCCCTCTTTTATCTGAGTATTATGCACTCGCATTTTTTTTCCCAATCAGAACAACACTGTTGTCCAGGAAATATAAGTCATAGTATATTGCAGAATTGTTTATATATACATTGTCTCCATTTCTTTATTTATTATTTATTATTTATTTATTTATTATTTATTTTATTATACCTTTAAGTCTGGGGTAAATGTGCAATAACGTGCAGGTTTGTTACATATGTATATCCTTGTGCCCATGTTGGTGTGCTGCACCCATCAACTCATCAGCACCCATCAATGCAATCTACTCATCTGACAAAGGGCTAATATCCATTTTCAAGATGAGGAAATCGCAGAGCTATATGTTCCTATGGCTTTGCCTGAAGTTGCAGGAATCCAGTGAAGTAGGTTCCCTCTCAGTTTTGTGTACTGTAATAATAGTAAAAATAGTGATAGTAATCATCACCATTGTTATTATCACACCTTTACTCATATAGAACTCTTAACCTTTCAAAGCACATTTTAGTCATTATTACTTTGTTCCTTCCTATCTATTCTGTGCACCTAAGGTAGGCAAAGTAGATATGACTATTGACTTTTTTACAAAGGAGAATGCTTGGTGATGTTTTGGATATTCGCCCAATAGTTATTTCTGGCTGAAAGAATGTTGTCATTGACTCATCATTTGAACATATTCAAACTCTTTAGAATATCATTCCGCTACTTCTAAGGTGTCCCAAGTCATAATAATTGTCTTCTGCAAGAAGCCACAATAGAGGGAAGTATTTCTGTGAAGTCTGGCATTTAGAAAGAGTTAACAAGGGTAATACTATGCTGGTAATAGAAAAGTCAACATTTTATATTACTATTAAATATAATATTTTGCTAACCCTTTTCTAACTCCACTGCCTCTAATAATTTTGCCTGAGTTTCTGTATTAAATTTGCAATTATTAAAATCTGCTTTATTTTCTCTTAATACACTTTGTTTTAGACACACAAAGTCAATCCCATTTAAATTCTCCTTGGATTCAGGTATTCTCATTGCATACTAGTTGAGCACATGTGAATATCATTAAATGAATAACTGTGATCTCCTAGTTCCTTTAAATAGTGAGGTAGTGGAAAAAGATCTTTAGTTCTGTGTATTAATCCTGTTGCAAATTACTTATCTTTAGGAGGCCTCAAACTGCACTTATGCACCTTACTAGAATTCTGGTTGGAATTAAATTTTAGAAATATTTCCAGTGGAGGTAACACCTGTTTTGTAGAACCCAAAGGAAGAAATGACGTAGGCTCAATAGCTCTCTGGAAAATATAAGCATCAGAGCCATGATTAGATAGTTACGTTTGTGGTTGGCTGAATTTTATGATGATTCCATAAGATTTCCCACCTAGATCCCCAGATTGTGAATACGATGACATATCTACAAAGGGATTCTACAGGTTACCTTAAGATAGGGTGATTATCCAGGTGGGACCAATCTAATTATATGAGGCCATTACAACAGAGTATTTTCTTCAGCTGGTAGTATAAAAGGAAGTCAGAGGGATTGGAAGCATGTGAAGGATTTGATGCATTCTTGCTGGCTTTGAAGATGAGGGGATAGAGGAGTCCACATGGAAGGAGTGACTAGAAGCTGAGAGCACCCCTGACTGACAGCCAGAAAGGAAATGGGGAGCTCAGTCCTCCAGCTGAAAAAAAAAAGAATTTTGCCAACGACTTAACGGACCTGTACCCCAGAGCCTAGCCTGGTCAACATCTTGAGTTCAGCCTGTGAGGCTCAAAACACAGAACACAGTTAAGCTTGACTTCCGGCCTTGGAACTGTGAGGTACTAAATGAGTGTTGTTTTAGGCTGCTATATTGGTAGTAATTTTTATGTAGCAATAGAAAACTAGTACAGATGCTCCTTGACTTACGGGGTTCTGTCCCAATAAACCCATGGTAAGTTGAAAATGTCACAAGTAACTACTTACGATTCAGGGTTACATTCATCCGGATTTAACCCTGGACTGAATGTGTATTGCTTTCACGGCGTCATAAAATTGAAAAAATCTTAAATTGAGTCATTGTAAGCCAGGAAGAGCCTGTACACAATTCCATAATGTTGAAGGAACTAGGGATATTTAATCTGGATAAAAAATAACTGAGGGGGAACATTTGGATAGTTTGTCGTGTGAAAGAAGTAGTCAGTATTCTGTTTTATTAATGAGCAGTGCTTTCCAATAAAACTTTCTGAGCTGATGGAAAAGTTCTACAGTTATACCATTCAATATGGCAGCCACTAGTCACAAGTGGCTACTGAGAACTTGGTATATGCCTACTTCATCTGAGGAACTGAGATTTAAATTTATTAATCTATAATTTTTAAAAATAGTACTGGTTTTATATTCAAATAGCCATATTTGACTGCTGGCTGCTGAGTTGGACAGAACAGCTCTAGAAGGTTAAAGAAGGAAAAATGCGGCCGGGCGTGGTGGCTCATGCCTGTAATCCCAGCACTTTGGGAGGTCTAGGCGGGTCAGGAGATCGAGACCATCCTGGCTAACACAGTGAAACCCCGTCTCTACTAAAAATACAAAAAATTAGCTGGGCGTGGTGGTGGGTGCCTGTAGTCCCAGCTACTCGGGAGGCTGAGGCAGGAGAATGGTGCAAACTTGGGAGTGAGCCGAGATCCCACCACTGCACTCCACCCTGGGCAATAGAGTGAGACTCTGTTTCNCATCTTTCTCAAATACAGTTTTTTTAAAGGTGAAATCCACATAAAAACCTTATTTAAAGTGTACAATTCTGTGGTATTTAGTATACCTACAATGCTGTGCCCCTCTATCTATATTTGTGTGTGGGGGCAGGGGTGGGAGGGAGAGAGAGAATCTGTTGAAAGAGGTGTGCTGTTTACAAGAACCATCAGAAAGGGAGGTTTCCTGGAGTGTGTGTAGAATCTTATCAGTATTCTTTGTTTTATGCCCTTGCTCCTAAGCTTGAATTATCTTCTTGCCTTGTAGATCATATAGGGTTTTAACCTCTAAAACAAGCATGAGTAGTTAAGAAGGTAGGCTGTGTAGTCATATTTGCTGGGACCTAATTCCTACTTATCACTCACTAGTCCATAACTTCACGCAACTTGCTTCACCTCTTTGAGCCTCAATTTCATTACTGGCAAAAATGAGATATAATATTATCTACCTCCAAATGCTATGAGGATTAAATGACCTGGTAGGAGTTACTTTGCACAAAGTGAAGAGTTCAATAAGCATGATCTGTTATCACTGTGATTAGCATTATTCTATAGCATCAGCATTTGAAATGGCATGTGATATTTTTAACTCAGGAGAGGAGACCATTGTCTTTGAATGGCATATAAGACCTATTGACCAGTGAGGTGGGGCAGGAAGGAAGCACCATATGAGCTAGGGTCTTTTTTTTCTTTGGCACCACAAAAAGAGGTGCTGCCTCAGCAGGAAACATTTCTAAAATTTAATTTAGTTAGGTGGCTGGAGAATGTCAGTCTCTTGAATAATTACTCCAGTCCTGAATCTACAGGAAAGAAAAGAAATTGTTTCTGTGAGAATTTCTGTTAGTCCTGCTGCAGAACATTCTCATACTCCACTGACCTCTTCATCTTTACCAAGTCTTTCAGATGATGTCCGGAACTTCATAGGAGGTTGAATCTAGGCATTATAGTACAGCCTCTATTGAGTGCATTGTGTTGCAAGGTATTTGGAGATCTTTTGGTGAAAACTCTGTCCATTATTTGCCCACAGCATGATGTCATTAGGGAAAACCATATCTGTGACTTAAGTGCTTCCATGACTTTGGAAGAAAGTGTCAAGTAAGATGACAAGTTTTGTCTGTCTATAAGGTGCTTCCTGTTATTCTCTATAGGAATCCTTACATTTGGCCAGCTTTTGGCTAGTTATGCTTTTTTTTTTTTTCTGGGAATGCTAGAATTTTTCTGGTGATTTAACCCATTTGTGGGTTTTAATGGTCTTTGACATTATAAAACCACTGGTTCCTTTTTTCTGATATTCAAATATTTTTATGACGATAAGAGGAATTTTATTGTAGTCTGTTGAAACGGTCCCATAAAAATGAATGTATAATTGAATGCAGTCTAACTGTTGCTACTATTTTAACTACGAATGTGAAATATTGTGAGAGATTTGCAGTAGACTTCTTTCATATGTGTATGTGGCTATATCAGATAAGGAAACATACATATCTTAAGAAAAATACCTAGGGAGTTCATTTTGTAAGCAAAACCCCTTTTCAAAACACAATAAACTATGTGAGATCGAGGCTAAGAAACAGTAAGAAAGAGAGAATATTTCTGTACTCTGGAGAACACTGGAGAGAGTCAGAGCATCTGAATTTTGCTTGTGGATCTCCCACTAAGTAACTGTGTGCCTATACCTCATCACTTTACCTTTCTGGGTCTCAAGTTTCTTATTTGTACAAAGATAAGTTTGGATAGGATGATCTCTGAGAATCCTGTCAGTTATAAACATCTGTGTTCCAATCATTCCACATGTTAAAAACAATTTTATCAGATTTGGGTGACTAGAAAATGTAAGAATTCATGCTGAAGAAGAAACAAATTGCCTGTGTTTGTAATTTTGTAAAAATTACTATGGAATGGCTATTTGTGTTGCCAAGTATTGGTAGCTAAAAATCCTGTGCCTTGAGCCAAAACAAATTCTCAGATCACAGCTTACTCTTTACCTAAACCACTCTTAAACAGTTCCACACTTTTTAATTTTTTTGTTTGATATGACAGTCCTTGAGGTTAGGTTTTATATTGGTCCATTCTCACGCTGCCATAACTACATATCCGAGACTGGGTAATTTATAAAGGAAAGATATTTAATTGACTCACAGTTCTACAGGGCTGGGGAGGCCTCAGGAAACTTACAATCATAGTGGAAGGGGAAGCAAACACGTCCTTCTTCACATGGTGGCAGGAAGAAGTGCTGAGCAAAGGAGGAAAAGCCCCTTATGAAACCATCAGATCTTGGGAGAACTCACTCGCTATTATGAGAACAGCATGGGAGAAACTGCCTCCTTGATTCAATTATCTCCCACGGGGTCCCTCCCACAACCTGTGGGAATTATGGGGTTACAATTCAAGATAAGATTTGGGTGGGGACACAAAGTCAAATCATAACAAGTGTTAATCATTATTTCCATTTCCATATTTGAGAAGAGGAATCTGAGGTCCAGAGAAGTTAAGTGACTTTTTCATGGTCACGCGCTTAGTAAGTGATGTAACTGGAACACTACCCCAGTTTCCCTTTCTACTCCTCTGTTTTGAATTATAATAATTATATTATTGAGCATTTTTTGCACCAGATATTGTAAGATATTTTTATTAACTCACTCTTCTTGTTTTCCAGACAAAGAAAGTAAGGTACAGAAAGCTGATGTATCTTGGTTAGGGTCAAACAGCTCTTAGGAGGTAGAGCGGAGATCAGATTCCATGTTTGTCACACGTAAACTCTGTTATTAGCCAATTAGCCATTATGCCTTGAATTATTGCTATGTTTTTTAGCCTACTTTTTCTGAACGGACCTCTTTCAAANTGACATTATAAAACCACTGGTTCCTTTTTTCTGATATTCAAATATTTTTATGACGATAAGAGGAATTTTATTGTAGTCTGTTGAAACGGTCCCATAAAAATGAATGTATAATTGAATGCAGTCTAACTGTTGCTACTATTTTAACTACGAATGTGAAATATTGTGAGAGATTTGCAGTAGACTTCTTTCATATGTGTATGTGGCTATATCAGATAAGGAAACATACATATCTTAAGAAAATACCTAGGGAGTTCATTTTGTAAGCAAAACCCCTTTTCAAAACACAATAAACTATGTGAGATCGAGGCTAAGAAACAGTAAGAAAGAGAGAATATTTCTGTACTCTGGAGAACACTGGAGAGAGTCAGAGCATCTGAATTTTGCTTGTGGATCTCCCACTAAGTAACTGTGTGCCTATACCTCATCACTTTACCTTTCTGGGTCTCAAGTTTCTTATTTGTACAAAGATAAGTTTGGATAGGATGATCTCTGAGAATCCTGTCAGTTATAAACATCTGTGTTCCAATCA
Organism: Rhinopithecus bieti; assembly: GCF_001698545.2. Taxonomy (NCBI): domain Eukaryota; kingdom Metazoa; phylum Chordata; class Mammalia; order Primates; family Cercopithecidae; genus Rhinopithecus; species Rhinopithecus bieti. The sequence goes on from NW_016818856.1 coordinate 62,604, forward strand.
TTCCACATGTTAAAACAATTTTATCAGATTTGGGTGACTAGAAAATGTAAGAATTCATGCTGAAGAAGAAACAAATTGCCTGTGTTTGTAATTTTGTAAAATTACTATGGAATGGCTATTTGTGTTGCCAAGTATTGGTAGCTAAAATCCTGTGCCTTGAGCCAAAACAAATTCTCAGATCACAGCTTACTCTTTACCTAAACCACTCTTAAACAGTTCCACACTTTTAATTTTTTTGTTTGATATGACAGTCCTTGAGGTTAGGTTTTATATTGGTCCATTCTCACGCTGCCATAACTACATATCCGAGACTGGGTAATTTATAAAGGAAAGATATTTAATTGACTCACAGTTCTACAGGGCTGGGGAGGCCTCAGGAAACTTACAATCATAGTGGAAGGGGAAGCAAACACGTCCTTCTTCACATGGTGGCAGGAAGAAGTGCTGAGCAAAGGAGGAAAAGCCCCTTATGAAACCATCAGATCTTGGGAGAACTCACTCGCTATTATGAGAACAGCATGGGAGAAACTGCCTCCTTGATTCAATTATCTCCCACGGGGTCCCTCCCACAACCTGTGGGAATTATGGGGTTACAATTCAAGATAAGATTTGGGTGGGGACACAAAGTCAAATCATAACAAGTGTTAATCATTATTTCCATTTCCATATTTGAGAAGAGGAATCTGAGGTCCAGAGAAGTTAAGTGACTTTTCATGGTCACGCGCTTAGTAAGTGATGTAACTGGAACACTACCCCAGTTTCCCTTTCTACTCCTCTGTTTTGAATTATAATAATTATATTATTGAGCATTTTTTGCACCAGATATTGTAAGATATTTTATTAACTCACTCTTCTTGTTTTCCAGACAAAGAAAGTAAGGTACAGAAAGCTGATGTATCTTGGTTAGGGTCAAACAGCTCTTAGGAGGTAGAGCGGAGATCAGATTCCATGTTTGTCACACGTAAACTCTGTTATTAGCCAATTAGCCATTATGCCTTGAATTATTGCTATGTTTTTTAGCCTACTTTTTCTGAACGGACCTCTTTCAAAGATTATTTCAATGAGCATATGATAACAAAGGCCTCAGAGGTAGGAGCTAAGAAGGTGAGGTTAGGCTAAGGTGAACTCCTCTGATCTCCAAATTGTATAGATGCATTTTCAGCTCTGGCCCAATCCTCACCCATGAGATGTCCCCTGAAGTTTTGTGGTGTGGTTCTAGAAATATGTTCTCTTCCAGCTGCTTGGAATGTTATTCCACCAGATGGCCTTGCTCTTCCCTTCACTCCAACCTCTGTTCAAGCAACACCCTCTCTGAGAGGCCTTCCTTTAACACATTATCCAAAGTAGCACCTCGGCTTTCTAACTCCTCATTTTGTCTTTTTTTCTCCTTAGCACTTGCCACCACCGAAGATATTGTATTGGCTTACTCATTTGTTATTTGTCTTCTGTCGTGAGAATATAAGCCTCATGAAGGCAGGGCTTTTTCTGGTGTATTCAACGTTACATTAACATTTAATATATTTACTCCTAGAACAGTGCCAGGCACATAGTATCCACCCAGCAAATTGTTGAAGAAATGAAAAGAAGAACAGTTAGTAGTGACTGCTTATGCCTGAAGAGTAAGAATTTATATGTGAACATGGACAAAGGCCACAAGAAATTCTGGCTAGCATCAGGAACCAAAGGGCAGCGTAGGATGTCCAGCAGGGAAAAATCAAAATGTGCTCAAAAGAGTGGGAAGTGGAAGGGTTTACTCAAACAACAATGCCCTCGGTGGTGGAATAGTTTAGTTAGGCTGCTCTAGCTCCATATATATGACCATTAAAATCTTCTAGATTTAGGTTTTTAGGTAAATGGGTCTTCCCAAGTTTTAATTGAAACTGTAGATCTTGGGATATTTAAGCTTGACTAGGTCTTTAAAGCTCCCCAGTCCACCTCCATCATAAGGAAAGTGACTCTTGAACAGGTGAAGTAATTTTCTGAAGGTCCAATATGGCCAATTACCAACTTATAAAAGTAACCAAACTGCCACAAATATTTTCAAAAATAGAATTTCAGTAGAACTTCAAGAATCTTTTGGCTATACAGAAGCATATGGAGATCTTTTAAAAACGACTGGGTCCCACTTCCAAAGATACAAATTCAGTTGTGAGTCTAATTTGCAGACTGGGTTAAGAATCATCAGTTTGGGGGTTAGGAGAGTGGGTTTAAAACAAAGCTATGTTCAAATCTCATTTCTCTCATTTACTGGCTGCTATGATATTGGGTAAGTTAATCTTTCTGAACCTTAGCTTCCTGATTTGTAATATGAATGTAATTATGTACCTACCTCACAGGATTTTTGTAGAGATTAAATGAGATAAGGTCCACAAAGCACATAGCATGGCACCAGAAACCCAGTAAGCACTTGATAAATGGTAGCTGTTATTATTATTACTATCATGCCATATAATAGTCATTATTATTATATGAATAATTATTGTTCCTCTGTATTTTAAAAATGGCTACTTTAAAATTATATTAATAGAAGGATTAGCCAAATGGTACAACTTGAAGCTGTGAGACTGTCTTGATGTAATTATGTGTAGGGTGATCTATTTAAAAGAGATGTAGACTTACTGTAAAGTGGGACTGAAATATTTGAAATAGGCCTGCCTTAGTTATGTTACAGAAACCATAACCCTGAATTCAATGGGAATCATATTGATACATTGTCTCTTGTGTTATATTCCACACCAATGATCAAGGTTCATACTGTCTCTGGGTTGAGGCAGCTACATAGCTAGAACCAGGCCATAGAGAAGCAGCTGGGTTCTACCAGCCTGGGCATGCTCAAATATTGCTGTGGGGCAAAGGAACTATTGCAGCACTGAGAGGTGGGTTAAGATCATACAGAATATGAGAGGTGAGCTTTATAAATCCCTCTGTTTTCTCGTTTCTCTCTTGTGGATATTCTTGGAATATACATTTTAAAAACTATAATAATAACAACAGAAACTTCCTGCATGATAAAAAGAAGTCACTTGATGATCACCAATCCAAATATTCTACCCATGGGAAGCCTGGTTTGCTTTTAGAGCAAGAGGGCATTGAGGCCAATTAACCTCCTTTCAGATTTTAGCTCCAGACTCAAACAAGAACTCTGTGAAATGTGGGGTAAACATTTTAGAAGAATGAAATGAGTCACACTTTAAAATGTGCATTTCAACTGGAGCTAATAATAATCTTAAATGTGGAAAGACTGGCAACAGAGTCTCATTAGTGGTAGCAATACCATACTTATTTGAGTTTGGCAAGGAATATATTAGCCAAAATATCAAAAAGTTGCAGTCGACTAATAAAGAGTAAGAAACAACACAGGATGCCTGTAGATACCTTTATTTAGGGAACTAACTCTTCAAAAACTGATCCTTTGGGTGTATCAAATGTATTTAAAATAAATTTCAATTAACTAATGTTTGTGTTTTTAAGAACACAATGGAACAGTAGCAAATTCTGAATGAGTATATAATTCTAGTTTAAAGTATAATTTTCATTAAAATGACTTGAAATTCATTTCGTAAATTATTGTGATATTGGAACTCTGACTACAGAAATATTGGAAGAATATTCCTTCCTAATTTAATGGAACCAATTTTCCTAACAGCATCTCCCATAATTTTATATAATCATTAATCAAAATGTACAAATGTACACACATTGCCAGGCAATAAGTCTCAAATAGGGGTTGGCAAATGACTGTACACATCTTCCAGGTGGCGTGATTGCATATTTTATTTTTCACATTCCTTCGTGGCGAAATGACCATTGCGAACTTTGTAAACCCATTTTTGGCCAGAGATAAAGAAGGGAAAGCTAATTAGAGACTTGAGACACTTATTGGGGTGTATTATAAGAAACAAAAGCTTTTAACTGAGATTTGTTTCACTTTTAAAAGTAATTTCTCCTCCATGTTCAGGTGATAATTTCTTCAGTTTCTTTTAAAATGATGCTTGTTTGATCATAAAATTGACACATGGAAAGTAGTCTTTATGTGCCAAATAAAACAAAGAAATTGGGAAACTTCAACAGATTTTTTTTTTTAGTAAACTCTTCTAATTTTGCATTAGTGGTTTATGTTAATCACAGCTTCAAATGGTTATATTGTTAATTGCTAGCAACTTCCTGTGGGACCTTTAGCCTGTCTCTCAATTTGAACATTTTCAATCATAAATCACTTAATACCTCCATCCTTCCCCCTTTCCCTTTCTGACTTCAGTTGCAGGATAAATATCTTGCCTTATATGGTGCTGATGTAACTTTGCAAGTTTGACTTAATCTCAGCACATTCAATGATATAGCTAACTCCTGTCATTTTTCCAACACCCAGAAGAATACCTTGCGTAGGCATGATCACTCTGCAGCCCACTCAGTAACATGAGTAATGATCTTTAAGTGAACCACTGTAAGGGCTTGGATAATTTAGACAGAAAAATTGGAACAAGTGTGCATTTCTCTACAAAAATATGTCTGATTTTCTGATTAGTGGGACTATATAATCTGTTAATGCCAAAAAGTCTTTCAGAGGGCTGGAAAATTTTTCCCACAAAGTGAGGGAGAGTGTGAGCCTATGTGTTTATGTTGTGCATGTTTGCCTGTGTGTGTGTACATATAACATATCTCTGGAGACTAGAATGGTAGATCAGCAGTTTCCTTTCAGGCTTATGAATAATAAACACTGGAAAGAGGAGCACATATGATGTTTTTCTACTGTTTCTTAGTGCCACAACATGCTCTGAGATGACTATTTGTGGCCCCAACCAGCCTCTGATGCTCTGCCAACTTGGCTTTAAAACCCTTTAGAGAGAATGGTATTTGTCCTCCTATATTGCTTGCTACTCTACTCAGCACTTCTTTGACAAAGGGAAAGAAACCAGGGTAGATTTTTTTTTCCATGTACAGCGAGTAAATTCTAGAATAAGGAATCTCAGACTCCAAAGAGAAAACCCAGTAACAGATGGAAATCTTGATTTGGGGGAAGGGAGAGAGAGACCATTCAATTGGATATTTTCTAATTGTACTTATGTCTCAAAGACTGAATTTTTCCTAACTCGAGGTTAGAAAGGGTAGACTATAGCATTGGGTGACATCCTGGGTAAGGCAGTCAGTGTAGGTATTGATGGGCTGTTACAGGAGCCCTATTATATAAATGAATGGGAAAAAATTGCTAAGAAACCGTCCCTGGATTTGACTTGAGAATTAGCACCATTTTCTACATCTACCATCTTGTTTGTTTTTCATAAGAACCTTAGGAAATGAGCTGCACCAGGGATAGCATCCCTATTTTATAGATGACCAAACTGAAATTCAGGGAGTTTACACAAGGTCACATAGGTAGGTTGTGGTCTCATCAGGACTGATTTTGTTTTCAGTTTTCTACTGGTTACATCAATAACACAAAAAAACTTTTGTGTCCCTCTTTTATTTTTCAACTTTTGACTGAGAAGGATGAATAGTTTAGTTCCCCTCTAATATCCTATCCCTTCCCCAACTTGATTTTTTTTTTTTTGCAGTAAGTAATAAACAATGACTGTATGATATGAGGAAGTCACTTCCCTTTCCTGAGCTCCAATTTTCTCACCTGTAAAGTGAGAGTTAGGTCAGATGCCCTCTAAGTTTCCTTTCAGCCCTGCCTGACCTAATACAATTAACAGTCGATGAGCATAGTCTCTTAACCATTTATACGGTTTCTGGTTCCTTCATCTACATAGTTGTTCCAGTGGAAATATTACTGCTGTCTAAATGTGAATCAATGAAGAGTTAATGTTTAAACTTGGACCTCATGGTAGCAACTGTGACTTGTGTGAGGAAGAATTTTAAGGTTTCTTTGCCCAATGACCTTCATCGACACAAGTGATCCAGACGACTGCTGCTCACACTACATTTTGACTGACTGCCATGCCACCAATGATGCTAAATGATTATGATAATACCTGAAGGAAAAATGGAAGCACATTTGTTCCTTCAATCCATAATTGGCCTGACACTGAGTTCCAGAAACCATGCACATCCAGTTTCTCTCTGGTGGTAATAAATGCTGTATGTGTCATTTTACTTGGCCCTGATTAGGCTGATGTGCCTTTTTTTTTTTTTTTTTTTTTTTTTTTTGCCTAGGACTATTTTAGTCATCTTCACTCTTGGAAGATATGTTATATGTACACACACTGTCCTTCATTTTTAGAGGACAATTCAGACAGATTGCATTGTGCCAAGGCTGAGTTAAGAAAGATTTGTTGTCTTTTCAGAAGGTGGATTGGGCAAAAAAATACACTTGTGAGTCATTGGTATATTTGATGAGAAAGAAAAAAAAACAATATCCAGCTAATAGCTACGTCTGTGGACAGTGTGATAAGGTGGAAAGAGTACAGGTTTAGAGTTTGGACAGTCCTGGGTTGAAATCATTCCAGTTCTGCCATTTACAAGCTGTGTGATCTATGGCAAGTTAGTTATCACATATGTAAAATGAATGTGATAATGCCAATTCCTAAAGAATGTTGTAATTTATGAAGAGCATAGTCCCTAGTATAAAATAGTACTCAATAAATAGGGTATATTTTATCAAGAAAGATCAACTGTCACCATCATCATAGTATTTCTGTTTATTCGTATGTTTCAAAACTGTATAAAGAAAAAAGTCCAGGGCTTGTATTATTCCTCTGCATCTGCCACTGTGTCTCGCACAGTATTTGGGATATGGTCAGCATTCAATTATTGTTAAAGAAGTGAATGAATAAATAAGCAACAGTAATACTAAATAAATGATGCAGGTATTATTTCCATTTTGCTCATCAGCAAACTGCAACTACAAGGGGTTGTGACTTGTTTAACTGCTATGAGTAAGTTGTCAAAGCAAAATCTCACACCTACATCTTTTGATTTTAGGGTAAGTGCTTGTTAGCAGTATATCCTGTGATAATCTATAACTGTTTTATTCCCCAATTTTAGGAGCATTAGTGAGTTTCTGAAGATTTGTCAGTCATTCCTTTGCTTTTGGAGTCCCTTTTCTAAGTAGGGTAAGTAGGACAATCTTATTATTTGTTCATTCATTCAACAAATTTTGAGTTTATTTTGAAGAAATCAGAGATTTTGAAGAAAAGCATGGATTAGAGTGGGTTCTGTGGGGCCCATAGCCTCGGCATAGAGCCTTTATTCTGTATCTCATGGGTGTCTATAGATATATCTAGAAAAGTATACCATATTACCTATAACACTTAGGCATATGACTTCTATTTTTTGGTAAGATTATCAAAGAAGAAAATAACCTACATTCTCCTTTTCAAACTTCTTGCCCAAGACTCATGTTCTTGATTATCCGAGCCCACTTTTCCTGATGGCAGGAATAAGGAGAAGGGGTCTTTTGCCATTTACAGGAAGAGGACTCAATCTGGACTTCACACTGGGCACATTTTTAGTAGTTATTCTGTCTATTCCCTTTTAGCATGAGAACAGGCAGATTTTCTTCACTGATCCCACCTGTGATCTGACCGTTGCTAACACTGACAAACTGGGGCAAGGATCTTACACTACTTCTAATGGCCATTCGGTGAGCCAGCAATGAGGCCTGGATTAGAACTTGAAATTCCTGAGGCCTGGTCTTGCACTTGCTTCAGTACTATAAGTGATGACAGCTGGGTATAATAAGGTTCCTTTGAAGAGTTTTGACACTGAGCTTTCAGATAGATGAAAAAAATCAACTAGATGAACTACACTTATTAAGATATAAAATGTATAGTTTCTCTGTTGAATTCAGAAAAAACTTCATTTGGTTTTAATACCTCCTAAAGCTTAATTCTTTTCAAGGCCCTTCATTTAGGCTATCCAGCTTCTCTGAACCATTTTAGCCAGTTGGATGAATTACTAACCAAAGAGAAATTTTCCAGTTTTCCGTATTTCAAGGAACTTTCAGTCCTCAGAAATATAAAGACATCTCCCCAACCTGCATACACATCATACCCACATGTTTTATGCTTCGGAGCCCCTGTTCTGTCCTGGGAAGAGGATGAACATTGTACAAGTATGGGGCAGGTATACTAAGTCATAATTTATGAGGCTGAAAAGGGAGAAATGATGATTTTTTAAAATTGGAGTGTAAAAGGTATCTTGATGCCCAGATTGGCAAAGAACCTTTCAAGATTCTTGTATCCTCATAGCTGAGTGCC
>NW_016818856.1:71879-78479 GCF_001698545.2 Rhinopithecus bieti
TTTTTTTTTTTTTTTTGCCTAGGACTATTTTAGTCATCTTCACTCTTGGAAGATATGTTATATGTACACACACTGTCCTTCATTTTTAGAGGACAATTCAGACAGATTGCATTGTGCCAAGGCTGAGTTAAGAAAGATTTGTTGTCTTTTTCAGAAGGTGGATTGGGCAAAAAAATACACTTGTGAGTCATTGGTATATTTGATGAGAAAGAAAAAAAAACAATATCCAGCTAATAGCTACGTCTGTGGACAGTGTGATAAGGTGGAAAGAGTACAGGTTTAGAGTTTGGACAGTCCTGGGTTGAAATCATTCCAGTTCTGCCATTTACAAGCTGTGTGATCTATGGCAAGTTAGTTATCACATATGTAAAATGAATGTGATAATGCCAATTCCTAAAGAATGTTGTAATTTATGAAGAGCATAGTCCCTAGTATAAAATAGTACTCAATAAATAGGGTATATTTTATCAAGAAAGATCAACTGTCACCATCATCATAGTATTTCTGTTTATTCGTATGTTTCAAAAACTGTATAAAGAAAAAAGTCCAGGGCTTGTATTATTCCTCTGCATCTGCCACTGTGTCTCGCACAGTATTTGGGATATGGTCAGCATTCAATTATTGTTAAAGAAGTGAATGAATAAATAAGCAACAGTAATACTAAATAAATGATGCAGGTATTATTTCCATTTTTGCTCATCAGCAAACTGCAACTACAAGGGGTTGTGACTTGTTTAACTGCTATGAGTAAGTTGTCAAAGCAAAATCTCACACCTACATCTTTTGATTTTAGGGTAAGTGCTTGTTAGCAGTATATCCTGTGATAATCTATAACTGTTTTATTCCCCCAATTTTAGGAGCATTAGTGAGTTTCTGAAGATTTGTCAGTCATTCCTTTGCTTTTGGAGTCCCTTTTCTAAGTAGGGTAAGTAGGACAATCTTATTATTTGTTCATTCATTCAACAAATTTTGAGTTTATTTTGAAGAAATCAGAGATTTTGAAGAAAAGCATGGATTAGAGTGGGTTCTGTGGGGCCCATAGCCTCGGCATAGAGCCTTTATTCTGTATCTCATGGGTGTCTATAGATATATCTAGAAAAGTAAACCATATTACCTATAACACTTAGGCATATGACTTCTATTTTTTGGTAAGATTATCAAAGAAGAAAAATAACCTACATTCTCCTTTTTCAAACTTCTTGCCCAAGACTCATGTTCTTGATTATCCGAGCCCACTTTTCCTGATGGCAGGAATAAGGAGAAGGGGTCTTTTGCCATTTACAGGAAGAGGACTCAATCTGGACTTCACACTGGGCACATTTTTAGTAGTTATTCTGTCTATTCCCTTTTAGCATGAGAACAGGCAGATTTTCTTCACTGATCCCACCTGTGATCTGACCGTTGCTAACACTGACAAACTGGGGCAAGGATCTTACACTACTTCTAATGGCCATTCGGTGAGCCAGCAATGAGGCCTGGATTAGAACTTGAAATTCCTGAGGCCTGGTCTTGCACTTGCTTCAGTACTATAAGTGATGACAGCTGGGTATAATAAGGTTCCTTTGAAGAGTTTTGACACTGAGCTTTCAGATAGATGAAAAAAATCAACTAGATGAACTACACTTATTAAGATATAAAATGTATAGTTTCTCTGTTGAATTCAGAAAAAACTTCATTTGGTTTTAATACCTCCTAAAGCTTAATTCTTTTCAAGGCCCTTCATTTAGGCTATCCAGCTTCTCTGAACCATTTTTAGCCAGTTGGATGAATTACTAACCAAAGAGAAATTTTTCCAGTTTTTCCGTATTTCAAGGAACTTTCAGTCCTCAGAAATATAAAGACATCTCCCCAACCTGCATACACATCATACCCACATGTTTTATGCTTCGGAGCCCCTGTTCTGTCCTGGGAAGAGGATGAACATTGTACAAGTATGGGGCAGGTATACTAAGTCATAATTTATGAGGCTGAAAAGGGAGAAATGATGATTTTTTAAAATTGGAGTGTAAAAGGTATCTTGATGCCCAGATTGGCAAAGAACCTTTCAAGATTCTTGTATCCTCATAGCTGAGTGCCACTCCTGGTTAAAACAAAGCATTAAAAGGTACTTTTCAGATAAAACCAGATACAATCGTATTTTTGCATGCAATGGCTAGAAATTTCTTGTGCACAAACTATATTAAGACATTTTAAAAAAGGAATTTTAAAAAATCCATTCTCTTCTAGTTAATGATCCATGTCCATTCTAGAGGTAGAGAATGGGGATGGATATCGGCAGTGAGGGATCAGCATGAAGAATTACAAAGAACATGTAGCTTGGAGTCAGAGGAACTGGGGTTTGCAGAGAGCAAGAAACGTAGCTGTAAATTTGGGCAGCCTCATTATTCTAATGTATAAACAATGTTAATCGTAATCAAGTTATGTTATTGATGTGAAGATTCAATATAGCATATGCAAAACATCCCAGCACGGTATCTAGCACACAATAAAAGATAATAAATGGTATGTGCTGTTATAACCTGGGCTGCATTATAGTTCTTCCACCCTATGCTGCAATGAAGCAGCTTTGAATAAAGGATGAAGGGGATGAAGTGTAACTCAGGGCAGTATAACAGCTGCTCAGAAGCTCTCATGGACTCTAAAGTCAGATTATCTGGTTTTGAGTCCAGCTATGCCACTTTCCAGTTGCAGGATCCTGGACCAATTTATTCAACAGGTCCTCAACTTACTCATCTATAAAATCGGAATCATAGGGTTGTTGTGAGGATTTACAAAGTCAATATATGTTCTTAAAACAGTACAGGGTACTACGCATTCAATAAGTGTTAGCTATGATTTTATTATAGACTTTAAATAATTATCTACCATTTGTTTATTTTTTCATATAAAGCATTTAAAATAGTGTCTGGCAGTGGGCACTTGATAAATATCTATTTTTATTTCTTGTTTATTCTATATCAGGCACTGTGCTAAATGAAAACCCTCTGAAGCAATTATTCTCATTTTAAATGAAGAAATCAAGGCACATGTATGCCTGTGTTGTTGTTGTTGTTGTTTTTGAGGCGGAGTCTCACTCTGTCACCCAGGCTGGAATGCAGTGGCACAATCTTAGCTCACTGCAACCTCTGCCTCCTGGGCTTAAGCCTCTTTATTAGCTGGGACCACAGGTGCATGCCACCACATCCAGCTAATTTTTGTATTTTTTGTTGAGATGGGGTTTTGCCATGCTATCCAGGCTAGTCTCAAACTCCTGGACTCAAGCAATCTACCTGCCTCGGCCTCCCAAAGTGCTGGGATTACAGGCACAACACGTTTTTTTATTTGGTTTCAATATCACAGCTTGTCCTTTCCCTTTTAAGCTGGTATGTAGCAACTGGTATGGGCAAAGTAGACTTTAACCTGGTTCATTAGACTCCAAACCCCACATCCATTATATCACACTGTTTAGTAAATATTCATTGAATGAGGCAATATGTAGGATTAGTAAAGCTTGAATCAAAGATGGAAGCGAAAAGGAATTATTCTCTGAATGCCAAGAATTGCCCTCCATGTTCTGTTAGTTGGTAACAGCCAAGGAAGCAAGATCCTTGCAGAACCTCAGGACTGAGTCTCTGGTATGTTCTGGTATATATCTTTTTATCAAGGTTCCTAGAAACAGGCTGAGCTAAACAGTAGGTCTACAAGGCTTTGCAGTTGTTGTTAATTATTTTCAAGCATTCTGAGTTCAGGTCAATTTAGCTCCTTTATGTTTTATGCCGAAGGCTGAAGAGAGCTGCTAATTTTGTTTATCATTTACAAAAGAAAAATAACCTGAATTTATGGACCTGAACATACATGTTGCACATGTGATTTTGTAACAACCACTCAATTACTTTATGGTAATAGACTGGTTTATTCCTGAATGTGCCTCAATGTGTTGATCCCAGCTAGATAAAACCAAGTAACAAAATCCTTCTGGATTTTGTGTTCAAAAAAGTGGAACTGTCAGGATTAAAGAATATTGTACTGGTATTAGTTCCTAAAGGGACTCCAGCCTCAAAAGACACTGAATCTCTGACCTTTACAATGGTATGGGCTTTGATGAGAACTAAATTTATTGAGTCTCCCTCACCAGCCCCTTTCCACCAGAATGTTATGCTTGAGACCCTCTTTCCAGAATTTCTGGAGTGCCCGCTGCTTCTATGTGCCAGGGATGGTGCCATGTGCTTTACCTACATTATATTCGTTTGTGGATATATGGTTATTATTATCTTCATTAGCTTCATTTTATAAGAAGAAAAATTGAGTCTCAGTTTGAGTGACTTGACCAGGTCACATAGGTAAGAAGTAACAAAACTGGTATTTGAACCTGGGCCCATCTGACTCTCAGTACATGCTCATTTTACTACACTATGTTGATGAGGGCATTTTGGACCACAAAGGGTTGTAGGGCCTCAAGCCCTCTTGAATGTATTATTAATCTGTAGGTGTTCATTAACAAAAAAAATAGCTCTAATGATGTTACAGATGGAGAACTCTGGAACTTCAAGATCACCAAGGTCACTGTTTGGTCTGTTGGGTGGAGTGCCCTTCCTAACTTAGAGATCAAAGGCATTGAAGAGTGTCATGTTTTAGTGAGATAACTTTTCTATCACTGATCTGGAGCATTTGAGTGAAGTATGAGATGTGTGTATAGGATATTTGTATTGTTTTAGACTTAAGCAGTTTGTTCAAAATGGTTATCTGTGGGAATAACTTCATTAGTTCTACAGAATCCAGAGACTGGTGTGGATACTTCAGTCAGTAAGCAAGTTCAACTGGCAGGAGACAGGGTGTTTCAAAGCATGACAGGAGTTGCTAATATCATCCCTTCAGGCTTTCCCATGAATTTTTCCAGAAAAGTCCGAGGTAAGTATTGAATGTCACATGTTTGAGATCACAGTGTAGCCACATTCATGGGGCGTGGTGTCAGGAAGAGGAATCTAGGTTATGTTCCATGGGTGAGCTGGAGATGTTTTCCTTAGTGAACTAAGAAAGGAAATGAAATTAAGAACTATACTAAAGGTATACAAGTGGTCATGAAAGGCATTGTATTACTGTTCACTTACTTTTATTAAAAGCTCCCATTGTAGATTTTTTCTTCTTTTTAGCTCCACTTGATTATTTAAATTTCAAAAGCAGAATAGGGATTTTAATGAGATCAGCAATCCTCTAAAATTTTGATTTCAATTTATTTATTAAGTTTATAGAATTTTGCTTTCTGTTTATGACTCTTTTTTTTTTTCCTTAACCCTTCTTGTTTTTACTGTATCCTTCCCTCTTATTCCTCTCACTTCTTGTATTATTGATAAAGCTTGCTTGGTATTCCTTTAGTTCACAGCCACTCTAATGTAAACCTCTCGTTTTACTAGTTGTTTTAGGTCTGTAAAACAATTCCTGACATGAAATAGTATTTGATCTTTTGATGAAAAAGTCTTGTTTGTTATACAGATGTTTTGTATGAAGAAACAACTAAGCTCTGCTTCATATCAGCATGGTGCATTTCTAAACGATTTGTCTATCCCTTTGAATACTGAGGTATCCCCTTATTGATGAACCTTATGCCAAGGCCATACTGAAACAGTATTAAGGGCTTGACAAAGAAGAAATACTTGAGATCACAGAGTTTGAAGTAGAACTCACAAACTTCTCTTTCTTCTGAGGGGTGAATGTCCTCTTTTTGTTAAGATTTGGTTTACACAGAGAAGGTATATCTAAATTCTTTACTGTGCTGAGTATCGTTTGCATATTTGCAGCCATGTGAAAAACCCCAGTTCAGTATTTTATCGGCTCCTGCGTGACAAATTTGTGGCATGTTTTTGCTCTGCTCTCATCTTTCTTCAGAACTTGTGTAACAGCTGTCTAGCATAGTTCAAACTATCAATGTGGTGACCATATTTTCCAATTGCAAGTGAGTACACATGGTCTGACAAATTTCAGTGTACTTAAGGAGACAATGGAATGGAATACTTGAAGTCCAAACTGTTGCAGAAACTATAGACACTATTCTTCTTAGGAAAACAGGGATGTTCAAATTTCGTCAATATGGAAACATTCATTAAAGCTTCTATTATATATGAAAGAGGATGCTGCCTTTCACCTATTGAACATTTTGCTTCTTTTAAGATTCTATAGTTGTCAATTGCTGAGATTTCAAATAGGGTAAGACCAGTTTTAACTCCAGTAAAGTCTGCTAAGTTTTCCTTGTTCACTATATCCGGTGCTGTAGCCACTTCGCTATAGGAACTGCACATTGTGAGAATAATGTGTTTATGGGAAGATAAAGGAAGTAAAGTGCCATATTGAATTATGATTCACATAACCATAAAGGGTATGGCATGTGGCTTATGTAATCAGTATCTTTGCTTAATATTCCTATTTCATACATGAAACTTCAGAAGTGTGTACGTTTTAAGAATCTTACAAACTCTTTGCTGGGCAAGATGGCTCATGCCTGTAATCCCAGCATTTTAGGAGGCCGGGGTGGGCGGATCACTTGAGGCCAGGGGTTCGAAACTGGCCTAGCCAACATGACAAAACTCCATCTCTACTAAAATACAAAATTAGCTGGGCTTGGTGCAT
>NW_016818856.1:80368-87658 GCF_001698545.2 Rhinopithecus bieti
TCCTCTCACCACTCCTATTCAACATAGCGTTGGAAGTTCTGGCTAGGGCAATCAGGCAAGAGAAAGAAATAAAGGGTATCCAGTTAGGAAAAGAAGAAGTCAAATTGTCCCTGTTTGCAGATGACATGATTATATATTTAGAAAACCCCATCATCTCAGCCCAAAATCTCCTTAAGCTGATAAGCAACTTCAGCAAAGTCTCAGGATACAAAATCAATGTGCAAAAATCACAAGCATTCTTATACACCAGTAACAAACAGAGAGCCAAATCATGAATGAACTCCCATTCACAATAGCTTCAAGAATAAAATACCTAGGAATCCAACTTATAAGGGATGTAGAGGGAGGATAGCTTCTATTGCTGAGGTCTAGGTAGAAATGGCCCTTGTAAACTCTATTTCTCAAAATTAGTCTTATTAGGGAAACTTCATCTTGTTCGTCTAACAAGAGTTCTTGGCTAAAGCCAATACAACCTCAGTGGAGAAAGCTCTGAGCCTTGTCTGTAGGATCTAGATCCCCACAGTATTGTAAGTTTCTATATTCTTTGTTATTTCTGGAAGAACTTTGCCTGGAGCCAAGATTATGAATGATGTGAAATAAAATCCAGTGTCTGTCAATTTTTCTGTCTGTTCTTTTCCCTCATTCATTTTTTTTGTTTATTTAAAAAATTCATTGATACATAATAGATGTATGTATTTTCAGGGAACATGTGATATTTTGATAACTTCATATAATGTGTAATGAATAAATCTTCATTTAATGTGTTTACTGAGCTTTGAGTATTTTTCAAACATTGTGCTAGGCATGGAGGACACAAGTTGTGACCAATACAAGATCTCAATTTTCACAAAGCAGCCACATAGAGTAGCAGTTAGAATGCTCACTCTGCAATCAGATTACCTAGGTTTGAATCCTGGCACTGCTTCTTCCCAGCTGTTTGATAGTAGACAAGTCATTTGACCTCTCTGTGCCCTAGTTTCTGCATCTGTAAAATGGGAATAATGGTAGATTCCCTCATAGGATTGTTATGAGGACTATATATGATTGACTGGCCCATATTAAATATGAGTTTTTACTAGATAATATGAAGCTTACATTCTAGTGGAAAAGATGGGTAATTACATATCATGATAAATGAAGGGAAAATAGGTTGATACATTTGTTATCCTGATACTGTTTATATCTTATAAACTTTTCCTAAAAAAGGATCTGATAAAATCATTTATATTATGAATTGAACAGTCTTAATGAATTTATATTTTTACGGAAGGCAACATTCACATTAGATATAAACAAATTGTTAAACCTTTGTGTATTTTGGAATCATCTTGGAGAACCCACTGCCAGAGTCAAAGTTGGCTACTAGAGTTCCTGCTATCACATCTACTTTCCAGGCAGCAGAATAGAAGAAGAAGGAAGAAACAGTGTGCCCTCTTTGAAGAAATCTTTCCCAGAAGTTCCATGTAATATTTTTGCTTGCATCTCACTTTTTTGAATTTAGGAGCATAGCTTCACCTAGCTGAAAAGGAGGCTAGAAAATCCAGTATTATCTGTGTTGAATATTCTCAGCTAAAACTCGAGGTTCTCTTTGTTAAGAAGGGAGAATAAATGTTGGGAAGCAACAAACAGTCCTTGCCACAGTGCCAATCCAGCTCTTTGTCTAACTTCATATCCAAATTTGTTACTTTCCAAAACTCAATTTGGGACTATCATTAAGACTCCTCTTGTTCCTATTAGTTGTAACCGGGTTTTCTTTTGGTTTAGATAAAATGAAAAGCTAACATGTATTGAGCACTTACTCTATGCCAAGTATTGCACAACAATGCTATGACGTAGACTGTTATTATCCCCATTTTATAGACAAGGAAATCAAAGCACAGAGAGGTTAAATAATTTGTGCAGTAGTGGCAGAGTTAGGATTCAATTCAAATGCAAGTAGTTTGGTGCCAGGATCTGATTATTAACATAGCACTGCTTGATTTAGAGTTAGCAAAATGGAATGAGATACAAGTAGGAAAAGGGCAGAGAAAGGCAGTGTAAAAATAACATGTCTTTCATATGAAATGGTTATAAGTTCCATATTCATAGCATATGGAACCTGTGAAAGGTATAACATTTTAAGTGTTTTATCTGATTTTCTACAACTAAATGTTGCATTGAGCTAATTGCTTTTTGTAAGGACCTTCACAAACTGATCCTAAATTTTCACCTTTACCTTTGCTCACTCTACTCAGTGTGACGTAATGGAAAGAAATTTTAGAAATAGGGAAGGTTTGGTTTGTTCCCTACCTCTCCCACTCTTACCTGTATGGTTTTGAGAAATTTAGCTACTTCTTTGTATCTGAGTTTTACTTTGCTTTAAAATGGACTGATAATACCTACTTTTTTGGTCTAAATTTTAAAATTGTTTTTAATTGACCCAAAATAATTGTACATATCTATGGGGTACAGTGTGATGTTTTGATGTATACATACATCATATAAAAATCAAATCAGGGTATTTGGCATATTCATCACCATACATTTATTATTTCTTTGTGGTAAGAACATTCAAAATCCTCTCTTCTACTTATTTTGAAATACACAAAGCAATGTTGTTAATCATAGTCACCCTACTGTGCAATAGAATACCAGAATTTATTCCTCCTAATTGTAACTTTGTACCTGTTGAGCAATCTCTCCCTATATCGTCCTCCCTCTACCCCCACTCCAGCCTCTGGTAACCACTGTCTACTCTGCATCTGTGTGATAAATTTAGATTTCATATGTGAGTGAGAATAATCAGTATTTGCATATCCCATAGATATGTACAATTATTTTAGGTCAATTAAAACAAGTTTAAAATTTAGACCAAAAAGTAGGTATTAACAGTCCATTTTAAAGAAAATAAAACTCATATAAAAGAGGTAGCTAAATTTCTCAAAACCATACAGGTAAGAGTGGGAGAGGTAGGGAACAAACCAAACCTTCCCTATTTCTAAAATTTCTTTCCATTACATCACACTGAGTGGAGTGAGCAAAGGTAAAGGTATGTGCTTTGTTTATTTCACTTAATGTTCTCAGGCTTATCTATGTTGTTGCAAATGATAGGATTTTATTCATTCTTATGGCTGAATAGTATTCCATTGTGTATATATACCACATTTTCTGTATCCATTCATCTGTTAATGGACATTTAGGTTGATTCCATATCTTGTCTATTGTGAACAGTGCTACAATGAGCATAGGAGTACAGATATCTCTTCAACATCCGGATTTCATTTCCTTTGGATATATACTTAGTAGTGGAATTGCTGGATCATATGGTAGTTTTATTTCTAATTTTTTGAGAAACCTCCATACTGTTTTCCATAATGGTTGTACTATTTTACCTTCTCACCAATAGTTCCCCTTTCTCCACATCCACGCCAGCATTTGTTATTTCTTGTCTTTTTGATAATAGCCATTCTAATTGGGGTGAAGTGATATCTCATATCTCATTATTGTATTGATTTGCATTTTTTTGATGATTAATGATGTTGAGTATTTTTTCATATATTTCTTGGACATTTGTATCTTCTCTTTTGAGAAATGTCTATTCAGTTCTTTTGCCCACTTTTTAATCAGATTATTTTTTGCTATTGAGTTGTTTGAGTTTCTTACATATTTTGGACGTTAATCCTTTGTCGGATGCATAGTTTTCAAATATTGCTCCCATTTTGTAGGTTATATTTTTACTCTGTTGACTGTCTCCTTTGCTGTACAGAGCTTTTAAGTTTGATATAATCCCATTTGTCTATTTTTGCTTTTGTTGCCTGTGCTTTTAAGATCTTACCATAAAATTATTGCCCAGATCAGTGTCCTAAAGTATTACTCTGTTTTATTTTAATACATTCATAGTTTTGGGTTATACATTTAAGTCTTTGATCAATTTTGCATTTTTTAATATGGTGAGAGAGAGGGGTCTAGCTTCATTGTTTTGCATGTGGATATCCACTTTTCCCAGCACCATTTATTGAAGAGCAACTACACAAGAGAAAGAAATAAAAGACATCCAAATTGGGAAGAAAGAAGTCAAGTTGTCCCTGTCTACAGACCACATAGTCTTATATATATATAAAACCCCAGACTCCATTAAAAAACTGTCAGAACCTGTAAATTCAGTAAAGTTGCAGGACACAAAATCAACATACAAATGTCAGGAGTGTCTCTATACACTGTGAATTATCTGAAAACGAAATCAACAATCACATTTAGAATAGCCAAAAAATAAAATACTTAGGAATAAATTTAACCAAGGAGGTAAAAGATCTCTACATTGAAAATGATAAAACACTGAAGAAAGAAATTGAAGAATACACAAATAAATGGAAAATAGTCCATGCCCATGGACTGGAAGAATTAATATTGTTAAAATGTTCGTACTACCTGAAATGATCTACAGATTCAGTGAAATCCGTATCAAAATACCAATCACATTCTTCACAGAAATAGGGTCATTCTAAAATTCATATGGAACCACAAAAGACCCACAATAGTCAAAGCATTTGTTAGCAAAAAGAACAAAGCTGGAGACATCACAGTACCTGACTTCAAAATATGCTACAATACTATAGTCATCAAAACAGCATGGCGTGGGCAAAAAAAAATAGACACATAGACCAATGGAACAGAGTAGAGAACAGAGAAGTAAATTCAAGCACTTACAACCAACTGTTTTTTTGACACAGATGGCAAGAACAAACAATGGAGAAAGGATAATAGCTACTTTAAGAAGGCAGATGCAGAGATCAAATAGGACAATGTAGGTGATATTTGAAATTAAATAAATTTTTTTGTCTTTTCGTTTTCCTTCCTCCTTTCTCTTTCCTCACCTCCCACCCCACCTTTCCCCTTTTCCAGGGTGCTCTAATCAAACTAGTATCTTTTATTTGAGCATAATTTACTCATTCCAAACTCCTACTTTTGATTTTGTCATTTCCTCTTCCTGAAATTTCCCCATTCCCTTCTTCCACTGATATAGATTAGCATTTTTACATCTAAAGTCTGCCTACCATATGTGTTGTTTGGTCTGTAAATGTTTATTACCTGCTTTTAAATGGGAATATGTTTGACTCATTCATCATATATCCCACCATTTGCTTTTTTTTTTTTTTTTTTTGAGATGGGGTCTCACTCTGTCACCCAGGCTGGAGTGCAGTGGAGCGATCTTGGCTCACTGCAAGCTCCGCCTCCTGGGTTCAGGCCATTCTCCTGCCTCAGCCTCCCAAGTAGCTGGGACTATGGGCACCGGCCACCATGCCCAGCTAATTTTTTTGTATTTTTAGTAGAGATGGGGTTTCACTGTGTTAGCCAGGATGGTCTCAATCTCCTGATCTCCTGATCCACCCTCCTTGGCCTCCCAAAGTGCTCGAATTACAGATGTGAACCACCGCGCCTGACCCCATTTGCTATTTTCTTACAGGTAGCCCATTTATACTGATGTATGTTCTCCACTGGGCTTCTGAAGGCATCTCAGTTTGAGAAATCCTCCACTCCAATTTAAATTCCTGATCATCATTTCAGGGCCATGTCAAATACCTTCTCTTCCATAAAAGACTTGGTCACTGATTATAACGTGAAATTTCTTGCTTGCTCCACCATTTTTCTCTTAAAGTTCATGAAATATACTTCTTCCTCATCTTTGTGTCAATGGTATGTGCAGGTCTTACTTACATACCTACAATGAAGTCTAAGCTCCCTGAGAATAAGAATTCTATTTTGTTCATCTGTGCAACCTCAACATCTCGTAGCTGTCTTGGTCATGTTAGGCACTTTGATGCTTATTGATAGGTCCATGAAACCACCCTTTTTGCAAAGCTGAGGTACAGAAGTGCACAGAACAAAAAGTATTTTCTAGAAATGCATTTAAAATGTATAATAACACTTCTTGGGAAGAATTCAAGAATCATCTGATCAGATGATCCTCTGGGAAAGCTAGAAAGTAGTTTTTCACTCAATCCACAGTGCTGGCACAGGATCTGTGTTTCTTTAGTTTTGTTTCCAAATTGGTATTGACGTCAGTCACTGAGAAGCCTTGGCTGGCAATAAATTTCATATTCAACAGGATGGGCTTTGGAAAGTAAATGGAGTGAAAACCCATAAGCTAGGAAGCTCTAAAATGAATGTGCATGGTTAGTGTAATCAGTGACTAAATTAAGGTGAGATTTATGGCTGTTTCAGTCTTTCACCATGAAGAAATTTCAAGACCGGTCATGCACCACTTCCTATTGATGAGTGGGAGGCCAGAGGGGTTGGAAAGTCAACGTCATTGAGAGGCCTAGTTCATAGGTGGGTTGACCCATGGGCTTGAGGCCTGAATAATAATTATTATCACCAGGCCATTTGGTTTTGTTTGGTAATCTGGAAAGCCTGAGATGGACTTTATATAGTCAACACTAACTTTTGAGAAAAGTGGAAAAGCCATTGCTGAATTTCTAAGCAGTGTGGTAATAAATTAAAAAAAAAAAAACACAACAAAAAACCTGCCTCAGGCTTTTGCAGGGACAAAAGAAATCATTTAGAAAGGCCAACAAAATGAAGAAGGAGGCCTAGGCTGAATTCTGGTGACCCAGACTCTCTATCCTTTGTGACCTTGGTGTTGGTATTTTCACCACCAGCAACTAGGGTCCTCATGTTCTCTACTTCCACCATCAAGAGATTGTGAGAAGATCTGTATTTGTAGCAGTGTTTTCAATAGCAAAAAAGGTAGAAGCACCTAAAGACCTAGCAATAAGAGGTTAGATAACATATAAGGTGCAAGCAGAAGCTAAGCAGCTGTTTAAAAAGACAGGATAGGATGTAGGATGTAGGATAATATACTTGGGTTTTAAAAAGCATGTGTATCCACCCCCAGGGTCATGTGTATGTATATGATGTACTCCTAGAAATCTGGAAAGTGTTTTACCAAATATCAACTATTTATCTGGTAGCTGGTGTGAACGGGGTTTCTAAGGAAAATGTTTCTTTTATATTTTATATTCCGTGGTGTTTATGTTTTTATAACAAGTATGACTTACTTTTATGATCAATAAAAACAAAAATAGATTTCTTTTTGTTAAAAGGAAACAAAGAGTCCCTTTTGATATTCTTTATTCACATTGAGATATGAATCACTGGCAAGAGTTCTGAATATCACTGTTTTGAGAAAGGAGAGTGGGGTAGGATTTCACCAGGTATCAAAGCTTTAACCTGATGAGATATGGTATTAAAGATGGGATTTCAGCTAGTTATTGGTAAACCAAAATGAGATATTTCATTTTTTTTTTTTTT
>NW_016818856.1:90833-95160 GCF_001698545.2 Rhinopithecus bieti
AATCACTGGCAAGAGTTCTGAATATCACTGTTTTGAGAAAGGAGAGTGGGGTAGGATTTCACCAGGTATCAAAGCTTTAACCTGATGAGATATGGTATTAAAGATGGGATTTCAGCTAGTTATTGGTAAACCAAAATGAGATATTTCATTTTTTTTTTTTTGAGATGGATTCTCACTCTGTCGCCCAGGCTGGAGTGCAGTGGTGGTGCCATCTCGGCTCACTGCAAGCTCCACCTCCCAGGTTCATGCCATTCTCCTGCCTCAGCCTCCCAAGTAGCTGGGACTACAGGCGCCCACCACCATGTCTGGCTAGTTTTTTGTATTTTTACTAGAGACGGGGTTTCACTGTGTTAGCCAGGATAGTCTCAATCTCCTGACCTCGTGATCCGCCCGCCTTGGCCTCCCAAAGTGCAGGGATTACAGGCGTGAGCCACCGCGCCTGCTGATATTTCATTTCTTGACTCCTGCTTTGGGGAGGTTCTTTTTTGTTGGTCAGGTGATCTTCCAATCACTTCCTACAAGTGCCAGCAGGGGCAGTGGAGGCCCAGCAGGTGAGCTCCTAGACGCTCCAGGGTAGCTTTGAACAGAGTAGTTCCATTTCTGTCTGCTTTTTTGATATTAGTGTTTCAACTAGGATTTCATTTAGGAAAACCGATTCTTCTGCTTAATAAAAGTTTGCAAACCACAGATCTACGCCATACTTAACTATAAAAAAGGTAGGAATAAATACTCCTTTTTTTATAGATGAGGGATTGAGGCTCAGAGGGTGAAGTGAGTTGCTTTGGGAGAGACATAGGGTAAGTAGTAGAGTTAAGACTTAAATCTATGTACTTGGACTCTCATGTTCAGAGATCTTTTTATTATGTCATATTACTTCCTATTAGTGGCCCGAAGGAGCTCCTTTTGGTAAGCTTAGGGCAGCGATACAACTGATGTAAGAAACATAGCGAAATGCCCAGGTGGGTTTGAAAGGCATAATCTTATTACCTTACTGCCAAGATTTACCACTTTTTTCACAAACCTGCTCTGGGTTTTGAGCAGGACCCAGGAGCCCAGCAGACAACACTTGCTTTGGGGCATGTCTGTACTTGAATTACCAAGGGAAGGAAGCTAACAGGAAGTTCTCATTGTGAGTTGGTAGCTGAGACTGGGATGTAATTCCCTTCTTCCTTCTCCACCGCACTGGGCTACTTATGCCCAGGGTTCACTGAGATACAGTGTGTCCCAGCTGCACTTTATAAATACCTTATTTCAAAGGTGGTTGATACCTTTACTCCCAAATTTCTCAACCAGAATCTATTTGTAAGGCATATAGTCAGAGACAGGAAAAGTCTTTGGTTATAAGGGAAAAATCCATGAATAGCACGGACTTGAGTAGTTCGTCTGAGCATCAAGAGGCCAAACACCTACTGTTTACAAGAAGAAAAATTACTGAATGAATGGCCTTATCCATTACCCGTGTTACTGCATTTTCATGCCTGACTGAACCATATGGTTTTCAGTCTCAGTTCCCTTCCTAAAATGTGGCCTTTAGAACTTCCTTGAAGGTCTCTTGGTACCTTCTTTAGAACTCTCTTTTTAAACTCTTGCTACCTGCCCTTCGTTTTTCCCCTAGACCAGGAACTGTTCCTGTCTTCTGCTTGGAACTGATCTAGAAAGTTCCTCTGTGTTCATTTATGTCTGTTCTCAGGGTCAGGCCAGGTTTGGCAGTAAGTCATCACATTGCTTTTCATTTGGTAGCAATTTTAAAAGCCCCAGATAGGACTTTTTCTTAGGTTTTCATTTCATTTGTAGCAGAAATCCTCTAAATCAATAATTGAAAAAAAGAGGTGGTGTTCTCATAGCAGTGCAGGCTTCCCTTACTATATTGTACCAGCGACCACTTATTTTGTGGGAAGGCTGAGTAAATGATGCTCTTTCCTTGGTGTATTTCATCCACAGAACAATATGACTCAGGTGAGATTCAAGTGCTACTGGGAATAGATTACCTTGACCTGGAGCTGTTTTTAAGATAAGGAGACAAACTAATGAAAGTTGGTTAGTCTGTCATAAGCAATTTATACTCAGCAAACAAAAGCAAATATTTTTTGAAAACAGATCATTTACAAGCGAAAAGAGAAGTTTTCTTATTGGTAAAATGTTTCACAAAGCCTGGAGTACAAGTGTAGGATTGTGAGTATAAAGGGAAAGATGTTGCTTTGGTTGTTGGGAGGTCTCGGTACCTGCCCGGATCCTGAGGCTAATTTTATTCAATATGACACTTACCTCTCATAAGTTGGAATGTCTGGTTGCACTTCCTTATCTAGAGAATGGAGACAAAATACTTGTCTTACTTCACAAAGTTATTGGAAGGATCAAAGGAAATAATTTTCTAGCTCTTTGAAAATCTTTAAATTGAACACAAATACACACACACTCTCTCTTACCCACACACCCACCACCAGTCACCAAGTCTTATCTCTGGAATAGTTATGAAATTCTGTCCTTTTTCTATTTACACTTTTCTCCCAAAACCAGAGTTCATACCCATTTCCTGGGCTACTACAAGTGTCTACCTGCCTATGTTTCTGCCTTCAGTCTTTCTGTCCTACAATCTGTTCTCCACTTCACTGACAGATTCATCTTCCTAAATCTACATTTAATCATATCTTCTTCCTGCTCTAAAATTGTCAGTAGCTACCTATTATTTGTTGAATCAAGTCCAGATTACTTGGCCTGATTCAAAGGTCTTCATGATCTAACTCCTCCTGTGATTTCTGTCCTCATTATCCACTCCTTCCCTTACATCCTTGTATACTCCATCCAGCTTGTAACATTTATCCCCTCTAAATGACCTGTACATTTTTAGAGCCCTTAGGTTTTTGTCATTTCCTCATCCTTTTGTTTTCAGACATCAAAATTCAATATTTTGAGGACCTGGTTGAAATGCCATTTTCTTCCACAAAACTTTTTGATATCTCCCTTAGGGGGCATCTGTTTGGCGGGGATATTGTAAAGGGAACTGAAGCATTACACAGTGGTTGAGTGAAATGAGATAAGGACTCAGATCCTTTCCAACTCAGTTCCTTTTCTAAGCAGTGCTTTTTGGATTAAAATGAGGCGTGAATATTCCTGTTTTGATAAATCAAACAATGACTTATATCTCCTATTCTTCCTAGCATCTCCTTTTTTCCTTCCTGAGTTTCTGCTTTCTCTGTTCATACTGGCAGAACACCTTGGTTTTTCTACCAAAGAGGACGTCAAGCTGGGGACTTTAATTGGAGCAGACAGGATGTGTGTCAACATCATTTGAAAAAAAAAAAAATGGTGCCAGTCTGTTGGCCTGGCAGATGTTATCACAAAACAATTTTAATTGGTGTAATTGCTCTGTCTTCTTTATTGTTCCAGTATTTTGTGCCATTTTTAAACCAATGTCTTGTCCTACCAACTCTTTCAAATATACATCTTCCTTTCTAGACTTCAAGCTCTTTGAGGGCAGAGACCTTCCTTATTTATTATTTTGTCTCCTACAGTACCTACTAGTGTTCATTCAATGCTTGGTGAGTTGAATCAACAATGAATAAAGAAGTAGCTTTTTTCCCCTGGGCATAAGGTACAAAACAAAGGATTCATTGACCCGTACCCATCCTCTGTGGCATCAGCCTTTGTGAAGCTTCTCTTCTTAGCCAGGCAATAACCAGTCTCCTCTGTGATTTCTGGCAGAGGAGTTCTTGGCTTTGTGTGGTAATTCCACTGAGTCCCTAGGAGAGAGAACAATTTCAGAAAGAATCATTTGTTTGTTCAGTTTCCATTTCATGCTGGGAAAACAAATAGCAAGAAAATATATCATGGCCATGGACCTTTCGTTAGGAATCCTATAGCCATATGATACACAACTTCAACAAAATCCTATGAACATGAATGAGATACAGCAACCACAGATATATGAGATAATCATCACCCTGATGATCTAGGAAGGGGAGCATCAGAATGAGCAAAGAGGACCCAATGGAGCCTACTTTAGTACACACACTTTGTGAAACAGTCTGGAAGTAGCTGGAAGAGTTAGCTACACAAAGCATGGGCAGTAGTGTTGGTCTCTCTGAATTCACTAGCTAACATTTGTGGTTTTATTTCACCTGTAGCCCTGATCACAGATAATCAGGTATCTTTCTCCCTTTTCTCTTTTGTCTTTTTCATTCTCTCTCTCTCATTGTCTCGCCCTGCACACACTCCTCTCATCTGTAGGGTAAGGTATACACCAAGACAACAAGGACACCTATCTTCAGATCTAAGAGGTGTTACCTCTCTCTCTCTCTCTCTCTCGCTATATATATATATATATATA
>NW_016818856.1:95484-104685 GCF_001698545.2 Rhinopithecus bieti
ATATTTTATATATAATATAATATATAATATAATATAATATATATATTATACTCTGAGATTTAAAATATGGAATTGTGCTGAAGCCCACACATGGAGGCAATGGTAAGGAATCCTTAGATTGTCAAAATATTGACTCATACAACCAACACATAATAATTAGAGACAGAACATTGTGAGTCAAGCTAGAAATTAGGAGAAGAGACTGACTGTAGTATAAATGAGTGTTATTAATTGAAGGGAAGAATAGAGAAACAGAAAAAGAAGAGACAGCAAGGAAAGCCAAGAGTGACCAGGGTCAGAGGGACTCAGACATAGATTCTAGGAGGAATGTACATTTCAGGCATCAGGAAAGCCTTTTCCTTAACTGGGGGATAGGCCTCACTGTAGCCTGGGTAAAATATAGTTTTTTACCCAGAGACACCATCTTATCTGTACTCTGAGTTCATGTGCATCCTGTAATCTTCTGCTAATGAATTTCAGTCTGTGGCATCTTGACACCAGGAAGAGCCTTGGATAACACACACACACACGCATGCGCGTGCACAAACACACACACACACACTCACAGACACACACGCACACACATCTTGTCAAGACCTTTCCAAGGACCACCAGCTCTGCCAACAACCTCCTCTCTGGCTAGTATATGAGTGCAAATCTTTGTTTTTCCCTGCCGCTCCTGCCTTAGCCCATCATTGGCCTGAGTCTGATAACTTGAACCTAGGCATCTGATGTTCTGCCCATTGCTTTCTAGCCTTGGGTATCCATAGCAACAGCTTTGGAAAAGGAAACAGGCACCAGAGGCTTTCTTACGTCAGCCTGGTTTTTCCAGAGGCCAGCCAGGAAGGGCAAGCCCTGTGTTCTCAGCCTTCCTGGCTTGTAGCGAGAAAAAAAGAGTTCTCCAGTTGGAAAGACTTTCTAGGGACCAGAAACTGTATCTGGCTTGTGTGCCTCTAAGTGATTTATTTTTCCAAACTTAATTCTTGGCTTATTTGTCAAGATTCAGCGGGTATGTGCTGTAAGTGAGATGACCATATTTCCTAAACCAAAACATGGTAAATGGTTTAACCATGGCTTCTGAGGGGAGAAATTTACATATGTGAAAAGCCCGACCAAGGTACACAAATAAAGTAACATATAGTTGACAAATTTGACAAATCTTCTTTATTATAAAAAGAATAGCTATATGAAGTTGTATGAAATTAGGACAGGCCAGAATAATTTACAACAAATATTTGTTGAGTACCTATTATGTACTGAGCACCGTTCTTAGTACCTGAAATATATCAGGGCACAAAATAAACAATAAGATTCCTACCTTTATGGAGCTTACATTCTAGAAGCGGGGCTATATATCACCACACTTTCAAAGGTCTCTCCTGGAGTATTTTTAAAAAATAAGGTCTTTTCAGGTGTTAGCCTCATAGTAAATAAATTTTGATGACGTGAAAGCAACTATCACAGTAGTATGTATCTATGTCACATGGGAGATGTTGAAAAAGGCATATGGCAATAACCTCTAGCTGACACTTCACTGGGGGACTATAGAATTGAACTTTATTCCTTGAGTGTTTTATCTCATGCTCCAGGCACACCTTTGTTGGTGAGAAACAACCAGTAATAAAAACAAAAGAATAGTGTACTCGTTATAGGGTTTAATTTCCTCAGTCATTTGAACTGATACGGCCATTACTTGTGTCAAGTCATAGCCTTTGAATTGGTCAGCACTGCTGCCACATGTCAAAGTTCAGTCTCATATACTGTGCAATTTCCTGTTTGTGGTTGTCATTATCAACTTTTTCTGTATCCTTAGTATGCAGCACCAGTGGATGACATGTAAGAGGTTCTTGAATACTTGTGGAACACATTAGTGAATGATTGAGTAAATGAATGAATGGGTGAATGAGCAAATATGTGCCTAGGCGATAGCTTGACTTATTGGTAAGGGGAGTGTTTGTCAGTTGTTACTGCACTTTTGGAAAAAATTATCCTTTAAAATAAGAAAAGATATGGATCAGAAGGGGAAATGGGACCCCTTGTGGTTATATTTCTCCCACAGGAAAATTATACTGACAATAACAAGGAGTACCCAGAGTTGATTAACTTAAGACTTTGAATTGATTTCTAGGACTCGTAGAGTACTGCAGCCAGTTCTCTAATTCAGTGGTTCTTACTTTGGTGTGCATTAGAAGCATATGGAGGGCTTATTAAAACACCAGCAAAACCTTATAAGCCTGAAGGAACTGAGGTCCTATATTTGGCCTCCATAAACACAATAACTGTCAGCCAAGAATTTTGTATGCAGCAAAACTAAATTTCAGAAATGAAGGAGAAATAAAGTTATTTTTAGACAAACAAATGCTGAGAAAATTTGTCACTACCAGACCAGCCCTATGAGAAATCATAAAAGAGGTTCTAAATCTTGAAATAAAAAGTAAACATGCACCATAATAGAACCTCTTGAAAGCATGAAACTCACAGAGCATATAAAACAATTACACACACACAACAAAAAAGCAAAGTAGGTAACAATTAACATGGTGATTGGAACAGTACCTCACATCAATATTAATGTTGAACATAAATGGCCTAAATGCTCCACTTAAAAGATGCAGAATGTCAGAATGGTTAAAAAAAATCACAAACCAAATATCTGCTATCTTTAAGAGGCTCATCAGGCTGGGCATGGTGGCTCAGGCCTGTAATCCCAGCACTTTGCGAGGCCGAGTTGGGTGCATCACCTGAACTCACAAGTTCAAGACCAGCCTGGCCAAAATGGTGATACACTGTCTCTACCAAAAATACAAAAATTAACAGGGTGTGGTGGTGCATGCCTGAAACCCCAGCTACTTGGGAAGCTGAGGCACAAGAATCACTTGAACCTGGGAGGCAAAGGTTGCAGTGAGCCAAGATCATGCCATTGTACTCCAGTCTGGGTGACAGAGCAAGACTCTGTCTTGGGGGGAAAAATAAGACTCACCTAATACATAAAGATTCATTAAACTCAGGGTAAAGGGGTGGAAAAAGATATTCCATGCAAATGGAAATCAAAAGTGAACAGAAGTAGCTATTCATACATTAGATAAAACAGATTTTAAAGGAACAACAGTAAAAAAAGGACAAAGAAAGTCATTCTATAATGATAAAATGATCAATCCAAAAAGAAGGTATTACAACCCTAAATTTATGTTCATCTGACTCTAGAGTCCCAGATTCATAAAACAATTACTGTTAGAACTAAGAAATGAGATAGACAGCAACACAATAATAGTGGGAGACTTCACTAGGCTGACAGCACTAGTCAGATCAAGACAGAAAGTCAATGAAGAAACAATGGACTTAAACTGTACTCTAGAACAAATGGACCTAACAGATAGTGAAAGAATATTCTACCCAAAAACTTCAGGATATACGTTCTTCTCATCAATACATGGAATGTTCTCCAAGATAGACCATATTATAGGCAACAAAACAAGTCTCAATAAAATAAAAAATATCAAATAATATCAAAGATCTTCTCAGATCATGGTGCAATAAAACTAGAAATCAACTTTAAAAGGAACCCTCAAAACTATACTAATACATGGAAATTAAACAATCTGCTCCTCAACAATTTTTGGGCTAACAATGAAATCAAGATGGAAATTAAAAATTCTTTGAAATGAAGGACAATAGTAACACAAGTTATCAAAACCTCTGGGATACAGCAAAAGTAGTGCTAAGAGGAAAGTTTGTGGCATAAAATGCCTCCATAAAAAAGTCTGAAAGATCACAAATTGACAACCTAATGTCATACCTCAAGGAACTTGAGAAACAAGAACAAACCAAACCCACAGCTAGCAGAAGAAAAGAAATAACAAAAGATCAGAGCAGAACTAAATGAATTTGAAACAAAAAAAAAAATACAAAATATCAATAAAGCAAAAAGTTGGTTCTTTGAAAAAATAAACAACATTTATAGACCATTACCTAGATTAATCATGCAAAGAAGAGGAGGATTCAAATAAGCTCAATTATAAATGAAACTGGAAACATTACAATTGACACCACAGAAATACAAAGAATTATTTGAGACTACTATGAACACCTCTATGCACAAAACTAGAAAATCTAGACAAAACGGATAAATTCCTGGAATCAACCTTCTTAGATTAAATCAGGAAGAAACGGAAACCATTAACAGACCAATAACAGTGACATTGAATAAGTAATAAAAATATTGCCAACAAAAAAGCCCAGGGCCAGTTGAATTCACAGCTGAATTCTACCAGACATTCAAAGAAGAATTGGTACCAGTCCTACTGAAAATATTGCACAAGATTGAGTAAGAGGGAGTTCTTCCTAACTCATTCTATGAGCCAATATTACCCAGATACTAAAACTAGGAAAGGACATAACCAAAAAAGAAAACTACAGGACAATATCCCTGATGAATGTAGATGCAAAAATCCTCAACAAAATACTTACTAACCAAATACATCAGTACATCAAAAAGATAATACACCATGATTAAGTGGGTTTCATCCCAGGGTTACGGAGACGGTTTAACATATGCAAGACAATAAATGTGATACACCACATAAACAGAATTAAAAACAAAATCCATATGATTATCTCAATAGATGCAGAAAAGCATTTGGCAAAATCCAGCATCCCTTTATGATAAAACCCCAACAAACTAGCCACAGAAGGGGCTTACCTCAAAATAAAAAAGCCATCTATGACAAACCCACAGCCAACATTATACTGAATGGGGAAAAGTTGAAAGCATTTCCCCTGAGAACTGCAACAAGACAAGGATGCCTACTTTCACCATTTCTATTCAACATAGTGCTAGAAGTCCTAGCCAGGGCAATCAGGCAAGAGAAGGAAATAAAGGTCATCCAAATTTGAAAAGAGAAATTCAGACTGTTGCTGTTTGCAAATGGTATGATGGTAAACCTAGAAAATGCTAAAGATTCTTCCAAAAGACTCATAGGTTCAATAAATGCATTTGGTAAAGTCTCAGGTTACAAGATCATTTACACAAATCAGCAGCACTGCTATACACTACCAATGAGCAAGCTGAGAATCAAATGAAGAACTCAATCCCTTTTATAACAGCTGCAAAAATACAAAATGCCTAGGTACATACTTAACCAAGGAGGCAAATTATCTCTACAAGGAGAACTGCAAAACACTGCTGAAAGACATTATAGATGACACAAACAAATGGAAACACATCCCATGCTTATGGATAGGAAGAATCAATATCATAAAAATAGACATACTGCCCAAAGCAATCTAGAGATTCAGTGCAATCCCTATCAAAATACCAACATTTTTGCAGAATTAGAGGAAAGCCTAAAATTCATATGGAACCAAAAAAAGAGCCTGAATAGCTAAAGCAATCCTAAGCAAAAAGAATAAATCTGTAAGCATCACATTACCAGACTTCAAATAATACCGCAAGGCTAGAGTTACCAAAACAGAATGATACTGTTATAAAAGTAGACATGTAAACCAATAGAACAGAATAGAGAACCCAAGAGTGAAGACAAATACTTATAACCAACTGATCTTTGACAAAGCTGGCAAAAGCATAAATCAGGAAAAGCACACCCTATTGAATAAATCATCCTGGGAAAACTGGATCCCTGTCTTTTACCTTATACAAAAATCAACTCAAGATGGATCGAAGACTTAAATCTAAGGCCTGAAACCCATAAACATTCTAGAAGATAACCTAGGAAAAATTATTCTAGACATTGGTGTAGGCAAAGAATTGATGACTAAGACCCCAAAAGCAAATGTAACTAAAATAAAAAGAAATAAATGAGACCTAATTAAGCTAAAAATCTTCTTTACAGCAAAAGAAGTAATCATCAGAGTAGACATGACCTACCGAATGGGAGAAAATATTTGTAAACTATGTATCTGACAAAGACTAATATCTACAATCTGCAAGGAACTCAAACAAATGAGCAAGAAAAAACTAATCCCATGAAAAAGTAGGCAAATGACATGAATAGACATTTCTCATAAGAAGATATACAAATGTCCAACAAACATATGAAAAAATGCTCAACATCACTAATCATCAGGGAAATGCAAATTAAAACTACAATGAGATACCACCTTACCCCTACAAGAATGGTCATTATTGAAAAGTCAAAGAACAAGAGATGTTGGCATGCACATGGTAAAAAGAGAACACTTATATGTTGCTCGTGGAAGTGTACATTAGCAGAACCTCTATGGAAAACAGTATGAAGATTTCGTAAAGAACTGCAAGCAGATCTGCCATTCAATCCAGCAATCGCACTACTGGGTATCTACCCAAAGGAAAAGAAGTCATTATATGGAAAATACTCTTCTGTGTGTATGTCCATCACAGCACAACTCACAATTGCAAAGATACGGACCCAACATAAGTGCCCATCAACCAATGAGTGGATGAAGAAAGTGTGGGATATATACACCATAGAACACTACTCAGCCGTAAAAGAGAATGAAGTAATGTCTGTTGCAGCAACTTGGATGGAGCTGGAGTCCATTATTCTAAGTGAACTAACTCAAGAAACAAAAACCAAATACTATATGTTCTCACTTATAAGTGGGAGCTAAGCTATGGATATGCAAAGGCATACAGAGTGGTATAATGAACTTTGGAGACTCAGAAGCGGGAGGGTAGGAGGGGGTGAGGGATAAAAAAACTGCATATTGGGTACAATGTACACCACTTGGGTAATAGGTGCACTAAAATCTCAGATTTTACCACTATGCAATTCATTCATGTAACCAAAAACCATTTGTACCCCAAAGGCTATTGAAATAAAAAATATTAAACAAAGGTTATCTAGTTGTACCTTTAGAGCTTTTGATTCATTACATCTGGGGTGAGGGCCAAGAATTGGAATTCCTAGGAAGCTACCAGATGATGCTAATGTTGCTATCCTGGGAACCTTTTTAAAAAAATTATTGACACATGATAATTGTGCATATTTATGAGGTACAATGTGATTTTTGATACATGTATACAACATATATTGATCAAATCAGGTAATTGGCATATCTGTCATCTCAAACATTTATCATTTAGTTGTGCTGGGAATATTCAAGATCCTCTCTTCTAATGTTTTGAAAATGTACAGTAAGTTATTGTTAACTGTAGTCACACTACAGTGTTATAGAACACTAGTAGTTATTCCTCTTACCTAGCTGTAATTTTGTATCTGTTAACCAACTTCTCTCTATCCTCACTCCCCACTAGTAACCACTATTCTACTCTCCACTTCTATCAGATCCAACTTTTAGCTTTTGCACATGAATGAGAATATGGGGGGGTCATTTGTATTTCTGTGGTTAACTTATTTCACTTGATGTTCTCCAGGCTTGTCCATGTTGCTGCAGATGACAGGGTTTCGTTCTTTTTTGTGATTCCATAGTATTTCATTGTGCATTTATAACACGTTTTCTTTGTCCATTCATCTGTTGACAGACACTTAGGTTGATTCCATATCTTGTCTATTGTGAATAGTGCTGCAATAAACACAGGAGTGGAGATATCTCAACATCTTGATTTCCTTTTCTTTGAGTATATACCCAGTAGTGCATTTTTAGTTTTTTGATGAACCTCCATACTGTTTTCTGTAATGGTTGTATTAATTTACATTCTACCAACAGTGTCTAAGAGCTCCCTTTTCTCTGCATCTTCACCAGCATTTGTTATTTATTTATTTATGTGATGCTTGGAAACTACATTCTTCGGGGTTTTCTTTTTTTGAACAGTATCTTTTTGATAATAGCCATTCTAACTGAAGTGACATAATATCAAATTGTGGCTTTGATTTGCATTTACATGATGATTAGAGATGTTGAGCATTTATTTATATATCTGTTGGCCATTTGTATGTCTTTTGAGAAATGTCTGTTCAGATCAATTGCACATTTTTAAATGAGGTTATTTGGGTTTTTCTGCTGTTGTGTTCAGTTCCTTATATATTTTGGATATTAATCCCTTGTCATATGAATAGTTTTGTGTGTGTGTGTGTGTGTGTGTGTGTGTGTGTGTATGTGTGTGTTTGAGGTGGAGTTTCACTCTTGTTGCCCAGGCTGGTGTACAATGGCGCAATGTTGGCTCACTGCAACCTCTGCCTCCCAGGTTCAAGCGATTCTCTGCCTCAGCCTCCCGAGTAGCTGGGATTACAGCCATGTGCCACCACCACGCCTGGCTAATTTTGTATTTTTGGTAGAGACAGTTTTAGTTTCTCCATGTTGGGCAGGCTGGTCTCGAACACCTGACCTCAGGTGATTTGCCTGCCTTGGCCTCCCAAAGTGCTGGGATTACAGGCACGAGCCACCATGCGTGGCCATCAGATGAATGGCTTGCAATATTTTTCCCATCCTACCAGTTGTTTCTTCACTCTGTTAACTGTTTCCTTTGCTGTGCAAAAGCTTTTTAGTTTGATATAATCTCATTTGTCTACTTTTACTTCTGTTGCCTGAGCTTTTGAGATTTTAGCTATACAATCTTTGCCCAGACCAATGTTCTGAAGTGTTTCTTGTGTGTTTTCTTCTGGGAGTTTTATAGTTTATTGTCGTAAAGTTTTTAATCCATTTTGGGTTAATTTTGGTATATGATGAAAAGTGGCAATCTAGCCTAGTCTAGTATTCTGCATATGAGCATCCAGTTTTCCCAGCGCCATTTATTGAAGAGACTGTCCTTTCCCTAGTGTATGTTCTTGCTGCTTTTGTTGAAAGTCAGTTGGATATATATACATGGATTTATTTCTGGATTACCTATTCTGTTCCATTAGTCTATGTGTCTCTTTTACGCCAGTACTGTGCTGTTCTGTTTACTATAGATTTGTAGCATATTTTGAAGTCAGGTAGTATGATGCCTCCAGATTTGTTCTTTTTGCTCGGAACTGCATTGGCTATTCTGGGTCTTTTGTGGTTCCATACAAATTTTAGAATGTTTTTTTTTTTTTTTCTACTTTTGGGAAAAGGGCCTTAGTAATTTGATAGGAATTGTGCTGAATTTGTAGATTGCTTCAATACATATTAACAATATTAATTCTTCCATCAATAAACATGGGATGTTGTTACATTTCTTTGTTTCCTCTTCAATATCTTTTTTTTTTATTATTATACTTTAAGTTATAGGGTACATGTGCATAACGTGCAGGTTTGTTACATATGTATACTCGTGCCATGTTG
>NW_016818856.1:107917-127204 GCF_001698545.2 Rhinopithecus bieti
TGGGATATATTCTCGGAAGTTCTCCTGGATGATATCCTGAAGAGTGTTTTCCAACTTGGCTCCATTTTCCAGGTGTTGTGTGTCTCAGTTCCCCTGGCTAGGAAAAGGGATTCCCTTCCCCCTTGTGCTTCCAGGTGAGGCGATGCCTCGCCCTGCTTCAGCTCTCGCTGGTCAGGCTGCAGCAGCTGACCAGCACCGATTGTCCGGCACTCCCTAGTGAGATGACCCCAGTACCTCAGTTGAAAATGCAGAAATCACCTGTCTTCTGTGTCGCTCGCGCTGTGAGTTGGAGACTGGAGCTGTTCCTATTCGGCCATCTTGCTCCGCCCCCCTATACTCTTAACTTTGTTTACTTCTATTAATTTTGATTTAGTTTTTGCTTGGTTTTCTAGTTCCTTGAGGTGCAGCATTAGGTTGTTCCTTGAAATCTTTCTAATTTTTTGATGTAAGCATTTATTTTATAAAATCACGTTCATTACTGTCTTTCCTATATTCCATAGATTTTGGTATGTGATGTTTCTATTTCAATTTGTTTCAAGGCATTTTTAAATTTCCTTCTTAATTTCTTCATTGACCCATTGATCATTCAGGAGCATGTTGTTTACTTTCCATGTATTTGTACAGTTTCCAATATTCCTTTTGTTATTGATTCCTAGTTTTATGCCATTGTGGTCTGAGGAGATATTTGATATGATTTTGATTTTTTTGATTTTTAAAAATTTGTTGAGACTTGTTTTCTGGTCTAACATATGGTCTATCTTTAAAAGTGTTCCATGCGTTGATGATAAGAATGTGTATTCTGCAGTTGTTGGGTAAAATGCTCTATAAATTCCTGTTTGGTGCATTTCATCTACAGAGAGTTTTGAATTAAATATTTCTTTGTTGATTTTCTCTCTAGATGAATGAAAAAAGAAAGATTATTGTATTGAGGTCTATCTCTTTAGTTCTAATAATATTTGCTTTATATATCAGAGTGTTCTGGCATTGGGGGCATATATATTTACAATGGTTATATCTTCTTGCTGAATTGATCCATTTATCATAATATAATGATGTTCTTTGTCTCTTTTTACAGTTTTAATTTAGTGTACTTTATCTCATATAAGTTTAACTACTCCTACACACTTGTTTTCTGTTTGCATAGAATATATTTTTCCATTATTTCAAGTTCAGTCTCTCTGTGTCTTTACAAGTGAATTGATTTTCCTCTAGGCAGCATATATTTGTGTCTTGTTTTCTTACCCATGAAGTCATTCTATATCTTTAATTTTTTTCATATTTAATTTTTGGGGGTATATAGTAGGTGTATATATTTATGAGATACATGAGATGTATTGATATAGGCATACAGTATGTAATCCAGCAGGGTAAATGGGGTATCTAATACAGAGTACTCTGATATACAATGCAAACATATTAAACCTAAAGAGAGAGGTAGCCGCAATACAAGAATAGGAACTTTACCAACCAACTCTCAACATTAAACAGATCATCTAGAGAGAAAATAAACAAAGAAATATTGGATTTAAGCTGTACTATAGAGCAGATGGACCAAACAGACATTTATAGAACATTTAACCCAACAACCACAGAATACACATTCTTATCATCAGCACATGGAAAATTCTTAAAGACAGACCACATATTAGACCAGAAAACAAGTCTTAACAGATTTTTAAAAATCAAGCATTTATCTTTTATTCATGTTACAAACAATCCAATTCTACTCTTTTAGCTATTTTGAGATACACAATACTTTATTGTTGACTGTAGTCAACCTGTTGTGCTATCAAATACTAGATCTTATTTATTCTATTTATATTTTTGTATCCATTTACCATATTATCTTCACCCCACCACTACCTACCTTTGCCAGCTTCTGGTAACAATCCTTCCACTCTATCTCTGTAAGTTCAATAGCTTTAATTTTTAGTTTCCACAAATAAGTGAGAACATATGAGTTTGTGTTCTGTGCCTGACTTATTTCACTTAACATAGTGACCTCTAGTTCCATCCATGATGTTGCAAATGACTGGATCTCATTCTTTTTTATGGATGAGTAGTGTTTCATTGTGTATATATACTACTTTTTCTTTATCCATTCATCTGGTGATGGACACTGGTTGCTTTCAAGTCTTGGCTAATTGAATAGTGCTGCAATAAACATGGAAGTGCAAATATCTCTTCACTATACTGATTTCCTTTCTTTTGGGCATATACCTAACAGTGGGATTGCTGGATCATATGGTAGCACTATTTTTTGTTGTTGAGATGGAGTCTCACTCTGTCACCCAGGCTGGAGTTCAGTTGTGCGAACTCAGATCACTGCAAACTCCACCTTCCTGGTTCAAACGATTCTTCTGCCTCAGCCTCCTGAGTATCTGGGATTACGGGCACCCACTACCATGCCTGGCTATTTTTTGTACTTCTAGTAGAGGCAGGGTTTCACCATGTTGGCCAGGCTGTTCTTGAATTCTTGACCTAAAGTGATCTGCCTACCTCAGCCTCCCAAAGTACTGGGATTATAGGCATAAGCCACTATGCCTACCCATGGTAGCACTATTTTTAGTTTTCTGAGGCTACTCCAAACAGTTCTCCATAGTGGTTGTACTAATTTATGTTCCCACTAAAGGTTCACGAAGGTTCCCTTTTCTCCACATCTTTTCCAGCATTTGCTATTGCCTGTCCTTTGGATAAATGTTTTTAACTGGGGTGAGATATCAGTGTAATTTTTATTTATATTTATCGGATGATCAGTGATGCTGAGCACCTTTTCATATGATTGTTTGCCATTTGTATGTCTTCTTTTGATAAATGTCTATCTATACAGAATTATACCTTTTTTTTTTTTTTTTTTTTTTTGAGACAGGTCTTGCTCTGTTGCCAGGTGATCTCGGCTCCACTTGCAAAGCCTCTACGCTCCCAAGGTTCAAGTGAGTCTCTGCCTCCAAGGCCAGCCAGAGTGGGCTGGGAATGGGACCTACAGGTGTGCACCACCACACCCCAGCCTAATTTTTTCGTATTTAGTAGAGACGGGGTTTCAGCCCATGTTGGCCAGGATGAGATCTTGATCTTCCTGACATGCATGATTCCACGACCACCCTTGGCCTCCAAAAAGTGCTGGGATTACGGCATGAGGGCCATCATGCTGGTCCTATTATACCATTTTTAATCAGATTATTAATTTCTTTTTCCTATAGAGTTGTTTAAAATCCTTATGTATCTGGCTATTATCCTATTGTCAAAGATAGTTTGCAAATATTTTCTCCCCATTCTGTGAGTTTCCTCTTCATTTTTGTTTTCCTTTCTTGTGGGGCAGAAGGCTTTTTAGCATTGGTGATCCGCATT
The DNA here is from genome assembly GCF_001698545.2 of Rhinopithecus bieti. Lineage (NCBI taxonomy): Eukaryota > Metazoa > Chordata > Mammalia > Primates > Cercopithecidae > Rhinopithecus > Rhinopithecus bieti. Next base: position 111,266 of record NW_016818856.1, read on the forward strand.
TGTCCATTTTACTTTAGTTATTGTGGCTTGTGGGGTATTGCTCAAGAAATATTTGCTCAGCCGCAGTGTTCCTGGAGAGTTTCCTCAATGTTTTCTTTTTAGTTGTTCATAGTTTGAAGTCTTAATTTAAGTCTTTAGTTATTTTGATTGAAATTTTGTAACTGGGCAAGAGATGAAGGGTTCTAGTTTTATTCTTCTGCATATGGATATCCAGTTTCCCAGAAATCATTTATTAAAGAGACTGTTCTTTCCTCAACGTATGTTTTTGACATCTTTGTTGAAAATTAGTTCACTGTAGAAGTATGGATTTCTTTCTGGGTTCTCTATTCTGTTCCATTGGTCTATTTGTCTCTTTTTATGCCAGTATCATGCTGTTTTGGTTACTATCACTTTGTAGTATAATTTGAAACAGGTAATGTGATTCTGCCAGTTTTGTTTTTTTGGTCAGAAACGCTTTGACTATTGTGGGTCTTTTGTGGTTTCATATGAATTTTAGGATGATTATTTTCTATTTCTTTGAAGAAGGTCATTGGTATTTTGATAAGGATTGCATTGAATCTGTACATTGCTTTAAGTAGCATGAGCACTTTAACAATATTGATTTCTTCAATGTACAAACATGGAATATCTTTCCATTGTTTATGTCCTATTCAGTTTCTTGCATCAATGTTTTATAGTTTTCATTGTAGAAATATTTTACTACTTTGGTTAAGTTAATTCCTAGGTATTTGATTTTGTTTGTTGGGTGTTGTAAGTGGGGCTACTTTTAAAATTACTGTTTCAGATTGTTTCTTGTTGGTAATAGAAATGCCATTATTTTTTATATGTTTATTTTGTATCTGGCAGCTTATTAGTTGAAACATACAAAATTATCTTGAATTTGTTTATTAGTTCTAATAGATTTTGGTGGAATATTTTCCAAATATAAGATTATATTATCTGCAAACGAGTATAATTTGACTTCTTCCTTTCCAATTTGCATGCCATTTATTTCTTCGTCTTGTCTAATTGCACTAGCTAGTACTTCCAGTATTATGTTGAATAACAGTAGTGAAAGTGGGTATCCTTGTGTCCCCGATCTAAGAGAAAAGGCTTTCAATTTTTCTTGATTCAGTATGATATTAGCTGTGGGTCTGTCCTATATAGATTTTATTGTGTTGGGGTATGATCCTTTTATACCTAGTTTACTTGGGACATTTATTGTGAAGTGATGTTTAATTTTATCAAATGCTTTTTAGCATCAATTGAAATGATCATATGATTTTGTCTTTCATTCTGTTGATATGATGTATCACAGTGGTTGATTTGTGTGTGCTGAATATCTTTGCAGCCCTGGAATAAATCCCACTTGGTTATGATGAATGATCTTTCTAATGTGTTTTTGCATTAGGTTTGTTAGTATTTTATTGAGGATTTTTGCATCAATGTTAACCAGGATATTGACTTATAGTTTTCTTTTTTTAATGTGTCTTTTTCTGATTTTGACATCAGGATAATACTGACCTCATAGAATGTGTTTGGAAGTATTCCCTCTTCCTGTATTTTTTGGAATAGTTTGAGTAGGACTGGTCTCAGTTCTTCTTTAAATGTTTGTAGAATTTATCAGTGAAGTCATTGGGTCCTGAGCTTTTCTTTGCTGGGAGACCTTTTACTACAGCTTCAAGCTTGTTACTTATTTTTGGTCTGTTTATGTTTTGGATTTCTTCATGGTTAGATATTGGTAGGTTATATGTGTCTAGGAATTTCTCCAGGTTTTCCAATGTATTGGCATATAGTTGCTGAGAGTAGTCGCTAGTTATCCCTTGAATTTTTGTAGTTTGAGTTGCAATGTCTGCTTTTTCATGTCTGATTTCATTTGCATGCTCTCTCTCTTTTTTTTCTCAGTCTGGCTGAAGTCTTGTCAATTTTGTTTATCTTTTCAAAAAGCCAAGTTTTCATTTTATTAATCTCTTGTATTATTTTCTTCATTTCAATTGTTTTTATTTTCACTGTAATTCTTATTCCTTTTCTACTAATTTTAGGTTTGGTCTTTGCTTGAGTTTCTAGTTCTTTATGATGCATTGTTAGGTGGTTTATTAGTTTTCCATTTTTGGATGTAGGTGCTTATAGTTATATCTTATTATTGCTTTCACCATATCCTATTCGTTTTGGTATGTAGCATTTCCATTATCATTAATTTCAAGAATGTTTTCAATTTTCTTCTTAATTTCTTTTTTTACCCACTGGTCATTCAGAACATATTGTTTACTTTCCAAGTGTTGGTAAAGTTTCCAAAATTTCCCATTATTGACTTCAAATTTTATCCCATTGTGTTCAGAGAAGATACTTGATGTAATTTTTGTTTTTTGAGCTTTTAAAGATTTGTTCTGTGCCCTAAAATATGATCTGCCTTTGAGAATGATCTATATGCTGAAGAAAAGAATGCATATTCTGTGGCCCCTGGATGAAATGTTCTGTAAATATCTACTAGGTCCATTTGGTCTATAGTTCAAATTCAGTCTTATGTTTCTTGGGAGATCTGTCTGGGGGATCTGTTCAATGCTGATAATGAGGAGTCAAAATTTCCAGTTGTTATTGTATTGAGGTTTATCTCACTCTGAGCTCTCAGAATATTTACTTTATATATCTGTGTGCTCCAGTGTTGGGTGCATATATGTTTACAGTTGTTATATCCTTTTGTTGAATTGACAACTTTATCATTATATAGTAACTTTCTTTGTTTCTTTTTATAGATTTTCCTTGAAACCTGTTTTTTTTTTCTTTTATAAGCATAGCTATTCATGCTCTTTTTTATGGTTTCCATTGGCATGGAATATCTTTTCCATCCCTTTATTTCCAGCCTTTGTGTGACTTTACAGGTGAAGTGTGTTTCTTGTAGGCAACAGATCATTGGGTCTTGATTTTTCAAAAAAAATCCCTTCAGCCACTCTGTCTTTTTTTATTTTTATTTTTTAATTTTGTATTTCCATAGGTCTTTGGGAGACAGGTGATATTTTGTTACATGAGTAAGTTCTTTAGTGGTGATTTGTGAGATTTTAGTGTACCAATCACCTGAGCAGTATACACTGAACCCAATTTCTAGTCTTTTATCTCTCACATCCTTCCCACCCTACCACCTCGAGTCCCCAAAGTGCACTGTTTCATTCTTATGCTTTTGTATCCTCATATCTTAGCTCCCACTTATGAGTGAGAACATACAATGTTTGGTTTTCCATTCCTGAGTTACTTCACTTGGAATAATCATCTCCGATCCCATCCAGGTTGCTGTGAATGACATTAATTCATTCCTTTTTATGGCTAAGCAGTATTCCATCATATATATATTACACCACAGTTTCTTTAACCACTTGTTGATTGATTTGGGCTGGGCCCACATTTTTGCAATTGTGAATTGTGCTGCTGTAAAAATGCATGTGCAAGTATCTTTTCATATAATGACTAATTTTGGCTGGGTAGATACTCATTAATGGGATTGCTGGATCAAATGGTAGTTCTACTTTTAGTTCTTTAAGAAATCTTCATACTGTTTTCCACAGTGGTTGTACTAGTTTACATTCCCACCAGCAGTGTAAAAGTGTTCCTTTTTCACTGCCTATACACCAACATCTATTATTTTTTGATTTTTCAATAATGACCATTCTTGCATGAATAAAATGGTATCACATCGTGGTTTTGATTTGCATTTCCCTGGTCATTAGTGATGTTGAGCAGTTTTTCATATGTTTGTGGGCCATTTGTATATCTTCTTTTGATAATTCTCTATTCATGTCCTTAGCCCACTTTTTGATGGGATTGCTTATTTCTTGCTAATTTATTTGAGTTCCTTGCAGATTCTGTATATTAGTTCTTTGTCAGATGTATAGATTGTGAAGATTTTCTCCTGCTCTGTGGGTTGTCTGTTTACTCTGCTGACTGTTGTGTTTACCATGCCAAATCTCTTTAGTTTAACTAAGTCCTACCTATTTATCTTTGATTTTGTTGCATTTGCTTTTGGGTTCTTGGTCATAAAATCTTTGCCTAAGCCAATGTCTAGAAGGGTTTTCCAATATTATCTTCCAGAATTGTTATAGTTTCAGGTCTTAGATTTAAGTCCTTGATCCATCTTGAGTTGATTTTTATATAATGGGAGAAATGAGGATCCAGTTTCATTCTCCTACATGTGGCTTGTCAATTATCCCAGTACCTTTTGTTGAATAGAGTATCCTTTCCCCACTTCATGTTTTTGTTTGCTTTGTTGAGGATCAGTTGGCTGTAAGTATTTGGGCTTATTTCTGGGATCTTGATTCTGTTCCATTGGCCTATATGCCTATTTTTATACCAGTACATGCTGTTTTGGTGACAATGGCCTTATAGTATGGTTTGAAATCAGGTAACATGATGCCTCCAGATTTGTTCTTTTTGCTTAGACTTGCTTTGGCTATGCAGGCTCTTTTGTGGTTCCATATGAATTTTAGGATTGTTTTTTCTAGTTTTGTGAAGAATGATAGTGGCATTTTGATGGAAGTTGCCATGAATTTGTAGATTGCTTTTGGTAGTATGTCATTTGCACAATATTGATTCTACCGATCCATGAGCGTGGGATGTGTTTCCATTTGTTTGTGTCATCTATGATTTCTTTCAGCAGTGTTTTGTAATTTTCCTTGTAGCAGTCTTTCACCTCCTTGGTTAGGTATATTCCTAAGTATTTTATTTTATTTTTTTGCAGCGATTGGGAAAGAGGTTGAGTTCTTGATTTGATTCTCATCTTGGTTGCTGTTGGTGTACAACAGAGCACTGATTGGTGTACATTAATTTTGTATCCTGAAACTTTGCTGAATTCATTTATCAGTTCTAGGAGCTTTTTGGAGAAATTTTTAGGGTTTTCTAGGTAAACAATCATATCATCAGCAAATAGTGACATTTCCTGTATTGCTGGCTTGGTAGTGGCAAATTCTCTCAGCCTTTGTTTGTCTGAAAAAGACTGTGTCTTTCCTTCATTTATGAAGTTTTGTTTCACTGGATACAAAATTCTTGGCTGATAAATGTTTTGTTGAAGGATCCCTCAATCCCTTTTAGCTTGCAGATTTTGATGAAAAATCTGCTGTTAATTTGATAGCTTTTCCTTTATAGATTACCTGGTGTGTTTGCCTCACAGCTCTTAAAATTCTTTCCTTTGTCTTGACTTCAGATAACCTGATGAAAATATGCCTAGGCAATGATCTTTTGCAATGAATTTCCCAGTTGTTCTTTCAGATTCTTGTGTTTGGATGTCTATGTCTCTAGCAAGGCCAGGGATATTTTCCTTGATTTTCCCCTAAATATGTCTTCCAAACTTTTAGATTTCTCTTCTTCCTCAGGAACACCAGTTATTCTTAGGTTTGGTTGTTTAACATAATCACAAACCTCTTAGAGTCTATGTTCATTTTAAAATTCTTTTTTCTTTGTCTTTNTAAAATTCTTTCCTTTGTCTTGACTTCAGATAACCTGATGAAAATATGCCTAGGCAATGATCTTTTTGCAATGAATTTCCCAGTTGTTCTTTCAGATTCTTGTGTTTGGATGTCTATGTCTCTAGCAAGGCCAGGGATATTTTCCTTGATTTTTCCCCTAAATATGTCTTCCAAACTTTTAGATTTCTCTTCTTCCTCAGGAACACCAGTTATTCTTAGGTTTGGTTGTTTAACATAATCACAAACCTCTTAGAGTCTATGTTCATTTTTAAAATTCTTTTTTCTTTGTCTTTGTTGGATTAGGTTAATTTGAAAACCTCATATTTGAACTCTGAAGTTCTTTCTTCTGCTTGTTTGATTTTATTGCTGAGACTTTCCAGAACTTTTTGTATTTCTATAAGTGTATTCTTTATTTCCTGAAGTTGTGATTGTTTATTTATGCTATTTACTTCACTGCAGATTTCTCCCCTCTCTTTTTTGTATCTTTTTTTGATTTCCTTAAATTGGACTTCATCTTTCTCTGGTGCCTCCTTGATTAGCTTAATAATCAACCTGAATTCTTTTTCAGGCAAATCAGGGATTTCTTCTTGGTTTGGATCCATTGCTGGTGAGCTAGTGTGATTTTTTGGGGGTGTTAAAGAACGTTGTTTTGTCGTATTGCCAGAATTGTTTGTCTGGTTCCTTCTCATTTGGGTAGACTATTTAGAGGGGAGATCTGGGGCTCAAGGCTGCTATTCAGATTCTTTTTAGCCGCAGGGTATTCCCTTAATGTAGCACTCTTTCCTTTTTCCTAGGGATGTGACTTACTGAGAGCCACACTGTAATGGTTATTATTTGTCTTCTGGATCTAGCCACCCAGCATGGGCTACCAGGCTCTGGGCTGGTACTGGGAGTTGTCTGCACAGAGTCCTGTGATGCAAACTGTCTTCAGGTCTCTCAGCCAGGGATACCAGCATGTGCTCTGATGGAGGTGGCAGGGGAGCGAAATGAACTCTGTGAGTGTCCTTAGTTTTGGTTGTTTAATGGACTTTTTTTGTGCTGGTTGGCCTCCTGCCAGGTGGTGATGCTTTCAAGAGAGCATCAGCTTTGGTAGTATAGGGAGGATCAGGTGGTGGGTGGGACCCTAGAACTTCTAAGAGAATGTGCCCTTTGTCTTGAGCTACCAGGGTGGGTAGGAAAGGACCATCAGGTGGGGGCAGGGTTAGACTGTCTGAACTCAGATTCTTCTTGGGCAGGGCTTGCTACAGCTGCTGTGAGGGGTGGGGTGCTTCATTCGTTTTACGCTTTTTTCTTTTGTCTCTTCTGCCTGTGTATTTACAAGTAGGCTTTCTTCATGCTTGATAATTCTTTCTCTTGCTTTATAAATTTTGCTGCTCAGAGATTCTGATGCATTCTTCCGTATGTGAATTGCATTTTCCTCTCCCAGCTTTCTGTTTGAGTCTTTTAATTATTTCAATCTCTTTGTTAAATTTATTGGACATAATCTGAATTCTTTCTCTGTGTTATCTTGAATTTTGTTAAGTTTTCTGACAACAGCTAATTTAATTATCTTCCTGAAAGGTCAGTTATCTATATCTGTCTGGGATTGTTCTCTAGTATCTTTTGTAGTTCGTTTGGTGAGATTACGTTTTCCTTTATGGTCTTGATGCTTGTGGATTATTTTTGGTATCCAGACATTGAAGAGTTATTTATTTACTATAATCTTCACAGTCTCAGCTTGTTTGTACCCATCCTTCTTGGGAAGGCTTTCCAAGTATTCAAAGGGACTTGGGTGTTGCCACCTGTTTTATTCACTCTAGCTGTATGTACATTAGGAAGCACCTCAAGCCCAGTATCACTGTGGCTCTTGCAGACTTATTAGATGTACCATCTTGGTGGTCTTGGACATGATCCAGAAGAATTTTCTGGATTACCAGGCAGTGACATTTGTTCTCTTCCCTTACATTCTTCCAAACAAATGGAGTCTTTCTCTCTCTATGTTGAGCTGCCTGGAGCTGCAGGAGGGATGACACAACCACCCCTGTAGCTACCACCACGGGGACTGCACTGGGTCAAACCAGCATAGCACAGATTACCCAACGTCCATGGTAACACTGTCTACCTACCATCTATGTTCACTTAAGACCCTAGGCCTCTACAATCAGAAGGGTGGTGAATCCAGCTAGGCTGTGTCCTTCCCTTCAGGGTGGTGATTTTTCCCCTGACCCTGGGTGATCCAGGGATGCTATCCATCAGCCAAGTCCTGGGGTCAGAAACCTTAGGAATCTACCGGGTGCTGTATTGTCCTGCAGCTGAGCTGAAACCCAAGGCAAAATACAAAGTCCTTTCAACTCTTCCCTTCCCTTTCCACAAGCAGAGAAGCCTCTTGCTGTGGCCACTGCTGACCCTGGCCCATGAAGAGTACTGCCTGGCTATCATCAATGTTCACTCAAGCCCCAAGGGCTCTTCAGCTTGTCGTGAATTCTGTGAGGCCTGGGGCTCTCACTTTGTAGTGCTAGGCTCCCCTCTAGCTCAGGGCATGCCTAGAAATACCATCCAAGAGCTAAGGCCTGAAATCAGAAACCCCTACAGCCCACTTGGTGCTCTACCTCATTGTGGGCAAGCTGGTACCTAAGCTGTAAGACAAAGACCCCTTTACTCTTTCTTCTCCTTTTCTCAAGCAGAATGAATCTTATCCCATAGCCACCACTGTTGGGAATGTGCTAGGTCCCACCTGAAGCAAGCACATCTCTGAGCCTCACCCAAGGCCCATGGCGAGTAGTGCCTAGCTGCCACTGCTGACTATTCAGGGCCCATGTCAACAGGTGATGAATCCTCCCAGGATGAGGTTCTTGCCTTCAAAGCAGTGGGTTCCTTTCTGGCCCATGGTGTGTCTAGAAGAGTTGTCTGGGAGCTAGGGCCTGGAATTGGGGCCCCAGGACTCTGCCTGGTGCCCTATCCTACTGTGACTCAGGTGGTATCCAAGTTGCAAGACAAAGTCCTCTTTCCTTTCTTCTTCTTAAGCAGAAGGAAGGAGTCTCCCCAGAGCTGTGAGCTGAGCTGCTATGAATTGGGAGGGGGGTGTCATGAGCACGCACTTTGGCCACGTCATCTGGTATCTCACTAGGTTGTATGCCCCCCAAGTCCAGCAGCTCTGAGCCCAGCACAGCACCAGGACTTGCCTAGAAATTGCAGTCCAGGTGGCCTGTCCTGACTTTCAAGTTTGTTTAGAACCACAGAGCACTTTAGCCTGTGGTGGCAAGGTTTGGCAGAGTCCAGGTTTCAACTGCTGTGACAGGCAGTTCCCCCCTGGATACGGCTGGTCTAAATGATCTCTCTGTATGTGCCAGATGAGTTCTGCCTGGTGTTGCTTCCCATGGTGACAGGACAGCACTTAGTTCCAATGCCAAGTCCCACAGTCACTGTGCTTTCCCGTTCCCAACTGCACAGATTCTCTCTCTCCACCACGCAGCCTTTGCTGGGGGTTGGGGGAAGAGTGGCATTGGTAATTCAAGACTTTCTTATCATCTTCAGTGCCCCTTTCAGGGATGTGACATTAAAGCCAGGTATAGTGATTGCTCATCTAACTTTTCATTCCTGTGAAGGTACTTTTCTGTGTGGATAGTTATTGAGTTTTGTATTTCTGTGGGGAGACAATGGTAGAGGCTTCTATTCAGCCATTTTTCTCTGCCTCCCTCTCTACTACTAAGGTGTATACTTCTTAATTGAGGAATTTAATTAATTTACATGTAAGATTACTAATAATAGGTGACAACTTACTCCTTTGTTACATGGTTTCTAGTGCTTTTATACAGCCTTTGATGCTTTCTTCCTCTCTCATTTTTTTCTTTGTGGCTTTTTCATTTTCTGTTGTGATGAGGTTTTCTTTCTTATTTGGGTAACTGAGGGTCTTCATTACTTCCTTTATAAATTTCAATGTTCTTCCTTAGGTACTTTACTCAAAGTACAGCTATGCGTTTTTCTGTTTTGCTTCTTCTTTGTAAAGGAGAGGAGCATTGGGCACCTCTAGCCAGCCATCTAGATGCTGTCCTGAAGACCTTTTTGAGAACCACGAATCCATAATCAGTGCTGGTATAGTTGAAAGGAGAGTGGTTAAGCATGTGTACTCTGACCAGTGGTCAGGTCTAAGTTTTGCCCTTCATTGTGTGGCCCTGAATTTGCTTCTTCACTTTTCTGATCTGTAAAATAGGAATAATTTAGTACTCGCTTCAGAGGTTTGTTGTACAGACAAGATAATGCATTAAGAGAGCTTAGCACAGCAGTTGGAACTTAATGTTTATTAAGTGTTAAATATTATTACAATTGATTTGTATATCAGTAACTTGTTATATAATAGACTTTCAATTAAATGTCCTAATGAAGAAGAAGGTATTGGTTGAGGGGCTAGTAGAGAGAATTTTGAGTTTCTGAAAATTCACAATTGACCTTTAATATTCAACCTAAAGTTGAAGCAGATTCCTGGATGCAGCTGCAGGTGAAATGTTGATGCTAGAACAGCACAATTCATTTGCTGGTCTTCTTCTGACCCCATATATGTCTTGACAAGCATTCAGTGAATTAGAATCTATAAGAGAGTCAAAGGCCAAGAGTTTGTTGGAATGTTACAGCTTTTGTATGAGACCTGCAAACCTGGTGTCAAATGTCCTTAGTTTAATATTGCATGTCATCCCTTGGCCAGTGGGCAAACCAAATATACTGTTAGAATATTTTTTGTGGTTTTATTTAAAATCCATATTCAGCAGAAAGGCTCACTGAGTTTGTTTGAAGGGTTGAATCAATCTCTCTCTCGCTCTCTCACCCCCTTGTTTCCCCCCTCCCTCTCTCCTTCTTTCCATATTTCTCTCTCCCTGCCCTGTTTTTTTGTTTTGTTTTGTTTTTTTATGTGTACACATGCTAAGTGTTTCCCAAAGTGTGATCCATAGAACATTTGCATCAACCTGAGGTGCTTGGTGAAAATAGAGATTCCTGAGCACTGACCTAGATGTAATAAATCAGAATCCCTAGAAGTGGAGTTAGAAAGTCTACATTTAAAAATAATTTCAGGCCGGGCGTGGTGCCTCACGCCTGTCATCCCAACACTTTGGGAGGCTGAGGTGGGCGAATCACGAGGTTAGGAGTTCGAGACCAGCTTGACCAACATGGTGAAACCCTGTCTCTACTAAAAATACAAAAATTAGCCAAGTGTGATGGTGCTCACCTGTAATCCCAGCTACTCAGGCAGCTGAGGCAGCAGAATCGCTTGAACCCGGGAGATGGAGGTTGCAGTGAGCCGAGATCGTGACACTGCACTCCAGTCTGGGTGACAGAGCGAGACTGTGTCTCAAATAAACAAAACAAAAAAATAGTTCCACTATTGTGATGAATATTAAGCTTGGGAAATACTACTACAAAAGACTGTCCATCCCATATGATAGTAAGGATGGTTTTATTTGTTAATTATGATTAGTCATTAGAAAAGTTTATAATATTCACATCAGAATTCCCCTGGCTCCATAAATTTTATTCCAAAGCCACACATATTTCAGAGCTTGTGTTATGCTATTCCATCCCATTATCAGCCTGTGTATAGTAAAAAACAGCTAGGAATGAAATGTGGTTTAACATGATTTATTAATAATTGTCACTATATTTTTATATATGCACAGAGCTGGATGCTTTGAGGATATAAAATTGGAAAACAATATGATTGCTGATTTAAGGTAGCTCTCATTATGGTGAACTGGCTTAACCAAGAGCCATACCCCTGTGCATCCTTTTGAATGAGTGCTGCTGGAGTCTGTTCTTAGGTTAAAGCAAATCACCATGTTCCACTCATCTCTTTGATTTAAAATCCATAGCTGGTAATCTCAGATGTAACATCAGTAACTGAAAGACACCAAAGTTAATATAATTCAAATAAGTTTAGACCAGTGCCCAACCTATGAAAGGACATCAGTGACAAGGAACATTAAGATTCTGTTCTAAGTGTCTGTACATGAATTTTTAGTATCAGCCAACTCAATAGGGCTGACAGCTTTTCCCCATTTCACCTGTCTCTAACTTGGTTTGGATAAATTATTCTGGTTTCTATTTTTGGCCTTCATTTGACACCTTACTCACCATCTCCTATCTCTGAACCTTACCTAGTACCTTATGCTCCTCCAGAACTGTTTACTATACCTACTGTTTTCTTGCCAACTTTGCTCATCCACAAAGGATAAATGACTTTAGTGACCATCCAAAGAAAGAGCCAGCACCCTTTCAGGTCTGTAAATATGCACACCAATTACACCCATTAATTAAGTGTAATAACTTGCTATTGAAGTACAAGAATTGGTTACCCATGTGCTCTTTCATAAAGTCCAGCTCTTGGAAGAGTGTACTGATGATATGATTAATTTTTACAGCTAATAATAAACACTACTATCTACATCATGAAGAAAAGCCAGCTGATCCTTTAATGAGGGTTTCATCCATAACTTTACAAAGGATAACAAGGAAAATATACGATTTGGTTTTGGTGTCAGAACTCTAAAATTTCGACTAAGCCTTAGTTCTTATTACAGGGGAATAAATGGAAGTTAATATTTATTGTGCACCTACACTCTGCTACTTACACAAGTAGCAAGTGGCCCAGCTGGGATTTGAAATGAGGTCTGTCTGATATACTAGATGTTGGAAATTGATTTTTATTTTCTTATGGCCACAAATGGCTTCCTCCAAGGAAAATCCACTTTAACAATTAATTATCCGGAGCAGCAACAATACACGTGGAACCTCAACTTATAAACATGTTTGTCCTCGACTATAAATTGTGTTTGGCCTTTAACTCTGATGATCTGTGTTTATGTACATGGGTTTTTATTGTACCAGCAGAGTTTCTAAAACAAGTAAGAATTACCTATGATTAAAAAGAACAACAACAAAACAATCTCTTGTGATTTTTTACTGTAAATGTTTGAGTTACATTTGTTACATGTCTCTATCACTTTATGCTATCTATTGATGTGAAGACAAATTGGCCCTGTGACAATGTTCTGTTTTAGAATGCATTGCCTTTGTGGGAGGTACAGCAGACTGTGATGAGGACTCTGATAAGGACTTTGGAGAAAGATGGTAGTTCTGATGAGGCTTGTGAAAGAAATATATGAGTGCAGTCAGAGTGAGCATAACTCTAACCTGAATATGTTGATATTGATTTGAGGGACTGTCTTCTAAAATGAGTCAGTTAAAATAAGGAATTAACCAAAGGAATTTTTTTGATGTTAGTAAGTGCATAGAACACTTAAGAAAGCTTTCTTTCTGACACTGAGAGAGACAACGAGCAGTTTCAAATGGGCTTTGTAGGAAAATACAAAAACTTCAGAGCAGGAAGATATATGACCTTTAAAGGCTGAATTTTAACTGAAAATAAGCCTCTGGAAGCCAACAAAACCTCAACTTGAATAAAAATAAATATCTATATAAACATATTTGAATTAAAGTTGCTAATTAAAAATACCCATCACTAGTTATTGAGGGGACCTATATGACTGGCAGATTACAAACATTTTGCTAATCTTCACACCACTAACACTAGAGGATGTTCATATCCCTATTTTACTGAAGGGTAAACTGAGAAAGGTACAGAGACTTTTTTAACATTGTGCAAATAAGTATCAGGCTCTGAATGCAGCTTGGCCAAACTCTACAACATGTACTCTTCACATCTGTCTTAGTCTGTTTGGGCCGAGATAACAAAATACAGGCACACTTTGTTTTATTGTACTTTGTAGACATTGTGTTTTTTACAAACTCAAGGTTTGTGGCACCCCTACGGTGAGTATTTCTATTGGCACCATTTTTTTTCCAACAACATGTACTCACTTTGTGTCCCTATGTCACATTTTGGTAGTTCTCACAATATTTCAAACTTTATTGCAACATGTATTCTGGTGATCTCTGATCAGGGATCTTTTATGTTACTGTTGTAATTGTTTTGGAGTTTCACAAATTGAACCTGTAGAAGAAAGTGAACTTAATTGATAAATGTATGTATTCTGACTACTCAACCAACCAGATGTTCTTCCATCTCTCTCTATCTCCATGGGCCTTCCTATCCCCTAAGACACATTAATATTGAAATTAGGATAATTAATAAATCTACTATGCTCTCTAAATGTTCAACTGAAAGGAAGAATTGCACATCTTTCACTTTAAATCAAAAGCTAAACATGATTAAACTTAGTGAGGAAAACACGTTGAAACCTGAGGTAGGCCAAAAGCTAGGCCTCTTGTGCCAAACAGCCAAGATGTGAATATAAAGGAAAAATTCTTGAAGGAAATTAAGAGTGATACTCTAGTGAATGCATAAATGATAAGATAGTGAAACAGCCTTATTGCCAATATGGAGAAAGTTTGATGGTCTGGATAAAAGAGTAAACTAGCCACAGTATTCCCTTAAGCCAAAGCCTAATCCAGAGCAAGGCTACAATTCTCTTCAATTCTGTGAAGGCTGAGAGAGGTGAGGAAGCTGTAGAAGAAAAGTTACAAACCATCAGAGGTTGGTTCCCGAGGTTTAAGGAAAAAAGCTGTCTCTATGTCATAAAAGTACAAAGTGAAGTAGGAAGTGCTGATGTAGAAACTGCAGCAAGTTATCTATATCTGGCTATGACTGTTGATGAACATAGCTACACTAAAAACAGATTTTCAATGAAGACAAAACAACTTTGTACTGGAAGAAGATGCCATCTAGGACTTTCATAGCTAGAGAGAAGTCAATGCCTGTCTTCAAAACTTCAAAGGACAGGCTGATTCTCTTGTTACAGGCTAATGAAGCTGGTGACTTTAAGTTAAAGCCAATATTCATTTACCATTCCCAAAATCCTAGAACTCTTCAGAATTATACTCAATCTACTCTCTCTGTGCTCTATAAATGCAACAACAAAGCCTGGATGACAGCACATCTGTTTACAGTATAGTTTACTGAATATTTTAAGCCCACTGTTGACACCTACTGCTCAGGGGGGAAAAAAAGATTCCTTTCAAAATGTTACTTCTCACTGACAAGGTACCTGACCACCCAAGAGCTCAGATGAAGATGTACAAGGAAATTAATGTTATATTCATGCCACTAATACAACATCCATTCTGCAGCCCAGGGATCAAGGTGGTGATTTTGACTTTGAAGTCTAATTTAGGAACTACATTTCATAGGGTTATAGCTGCCATAGACAGTGATTCCTCTGATGGATCTGGCAAAGTAAATTGAAAAACTTCTGGAAAGGGTTCACCATTCTGAATGCCATTAGGAACACTAGTCCTTCATAGGAGAAGGTCAAAATACCATTAACAGGAGTTTGGAGAAGTTGATTTTAGCCCTCATGGGTGACTTTGAGGGGTTTGAGACTTCAGTGGAGGAAGTCACTGCAGATGTAGTAGAAATAGCAAGGAACTAGAAGTGGAGACTGAAGATGTGACTGAATTACTATAATCTCACTATCAAATTTGAACAGATGAGGTGTTGCTTCGTATGGATTAGCAAAGAAAGTGGTTTCTTGAGATGGAATCTATTCTTGATGAAGATGCTGTGAACATTGTTGAAAGGACAACAAAGGAGCTGGAATATTACATAAACTTAGTTGATAAAGCAGCAGCAGGTTTGAGAGGATCGACTGCAATTTTGAAAAAAGTTCCACTGTAGGTAAAATGTTATCAAACAGCATTGGATGCTATGAAGAAATGTGTTGTGAAAGGAAGAGTCAATTGATGTGGTACACTTCATTATTGCTATCTTACTTTAAGAAATTGCCACAGCCACCCCAGCCTTCAGCAACCACCGCATGGTCAATCAGCAGCTATCAACATCGAGAGAAGATCTCCCACCAGTTAAAAGATTACAACTTATTGAATGCTCAGATGACTGTTAGCAGTTTTAACCATAAAGTATTTTAAATTAAGATATATACATTGTTTTTTAAAAAATAATGATATTGCACACTCAATAGACTATAGTATAATGTAGCATAACTTTAAAAAATTTTGAATTATACTTTAAGTTCTGGGATACATGTGCAGAACGTGCAGGTTTGTTACATAGGTATACACCTGCCATGGTGGTTTGCTGCACCCATCAACCCATCATTTACATTAGGTATTTTTCCTAATACTATCCCTCCCTTATCCCCCAACCTTCTGACAGGCCCCAGTGTGTGATGTTCCCATCCCTGTGTCCATGTGTACTCATTGTTCAACTCCCACTTATAAGTGAGAAAATGTGGTGTTTGGTTTTCTGTTCTTGTGTTAGCTTGCTGAGAATGATGGTTTCCAGCTTTATCCATGTCACTGCAAATGACATGAACTCATCCATTTTTATGGCTGAATAGTATTCCATGGTGTATATGTGCCACATTTTCTTTATTCAGTCTATCATTGATGAGCATTTGGGTTGGTTCCAAGTCTTTGCTATTGTGAACAGTGCCACGATAAACATACATGTGCATGTGTCTTTATAGTAGAATTATTTTTAATCCTTTGGGTATATACTCAGTAA
>NW_016818856.1:127627-134568 GCF_001698545.2 Rhinopithecus bieti
GTAGACCAATGGAACAGAACAGAGGCCTCAGAAGTAACACCACACATCTACAACCATCTGATCCTTGTCAAACCTGACAAAAACAAGCAATGGGGAAAGGATTCCCTATTTAATAAATGGTGTTGGGAAAACTGGCTAGCCATATGCAGAAAACAGAAACTGGACCCCTTCCTTACGTGTTATACAAAAATTAACTCAAGATGGATTAAAGACTTAAGTGTAAGACCTAAAATCATAAAAACCCTAGAAGAAAACCTAGGCAGGACCATTCAGGACGTAGGCATGGGCAAAGACTTGATGACTAAAACACCAAAAGCAATGGCAACAAAAGCCAAAATTGACAAATGGGATCTAATTAAACTAAAGAGCTTCTGCATAGCACAACACAAGTTTTATATGCACTTGGAAACCAAAAAATGCATGTAACTAGCTTTATTGCAATATTCATTTTATTGCTGTGGTCTGGAACTAAACCCACAATATCTCTGAGATATGCCTGTACCACAGACTGGGTGACTTAAAAATTTTTTTTTCCTCACAGTTTTGGAGGCTAAAAGTCCAAGGTCAACGTGTTGGCTGATTTGGTTTCTCCAGAAGCCTCTTTCCTTGGCTTGCAGATGGCTGCCTTCTCACTGCGCCCTCACATGACCTTTTCTCTGTGTGCATGCATCCCCAGTACCTTTTCCTGTTTTTTACTGAATAATTTAAAGATACCTGTCCTACTGGAATAGCGGCTTATGCTTATGACCTCGTTTTACCTTGATTATCACTTTAAATGCCCTATCTCTAAGTACAACAACATTGAAGGATATCTTAGTCCTTTTTGTGTTATGACAAAATACCTGAGACTGGATAATTTTTAAGGAAAGTAAATTTATTTTCTAGAGCCTGGAATGTCCAAGATCAACATGCCAGCAGGTTCCATCTCTGGTTCCAAGATGGTGCTTCATTGCTGCATCCTCTGAATAGGAGGTACATTGTATCCTAACATGGCAAAAGAGCAAGAGAGAAGGAACCCACTCCAGCAAGTCCTTTTTATAGTAGCATTAACTCATTCATGAGCATGGAGCTCTCATCCTCCCAAAAGTCTCTATCTGCCAACACTGTTCAATTGGGGATTAAATTTCCAACACGTGAGTTTTGGAGGCAATAAAATGTTCAAACCATAGCATGGGTTAGGGCTTCAACATATGAATTTGGGAGGACACATCTCAGCCCATAACATCATCCTACCTGACTATCCCTTAGATTCAATCTCAGGGGGATGTGGGAGAGGACTTGAAATGAAACAAGGTAGTGAAGGGCCCACTCTATTCAAAAGGCCAAGTATAACTGAAAGGACTATCTTTACTCTGATTAAATTTTTAAAATCTTTAAATATGTTGAAGTGAAAACAAACCAACATTGTAAATAATTGGCATTATAAAGCCCATTAAAAGTCTGTTAAGAAGGTGACATAGAAGGGAGCAGGTTAGGTGACAGAGATGGGAGCAGGTCAGATATTGACTGATAGTGCCTGGCAGGGCCAGGGTTGAAAAGAAATTTATCTTTGAGAGGTAGATTGTAAGTCAATGCACAAATTATTAACAGATAAAAGATTTCATGTCTTTGGATTTGCCCTAATAGGTATTTCTTAACTCCAGATTCATTTACTAAGTCCTTATATTGTATTTTTGCTTGTAAATAGCACAGTTTTTAAGCATTTAGTCTCTGACTTACACTATCTCTAATTTACACTCATTTCTTAGTTGACAGGCAATTCAATTACAGCTGGCAAATATTAGGTGGCTTTTAGCACTTACTGGCAGTGAAAGCTCAGGGCTGAGGTAAAATTCCTGTGTAAGACCTTCAGAATCTATGTAAGAATTATCACGAATCCTGAACAATAGTGGCAGAACTCGAATGACAAATACCATTTGTGGTGGTCCTTAGATGATCATGCATTATAGCCCCTGAACTTGGAGTCTGGCTCTGACTCAGTTCTGGAATCCTGCTATTGGTAAACTAATTCAGTACCTCATTTTCCTCACGTTGGGGCTCACCAAATGAACACTACATTTGTTACCTTCTTCAAACTGCTGGGGTTGTCACTCTGTCATAGAAGGAAATTAGATTTGTCTGACATTATATTCTTCATTGCCAGGTTGATAGACTGTTCTGTGTATCTCAAAAATCTTTGCCAATTGATTACTTCCCTTTTTCTTTGCTTCCAGCATTTTTTGAGGTACGAAAGCTAATGTCTCCAATTTCTGACTATTGTTTTTCACATATTAAGTGCTGCTTTATCTTCACCCTTTCTTATTTATCATGCTTCTCATAGTTTTCCATGAGCAGGATTCACACTCAGCAAAACTAGAGGTGAGTCAAGTTGATTCTAATGCCTCCCCACTTCCCACTGCTCTTTCCCCGAAGAACTCTTACCTCCATTAGGAATTTAAACTATGATTTTATTCTCATTCCTAGGTGGGCTGAAATTCTTGCTTGGAAAGCAACTAATTTTACGTCTCACCTGCCCTCAGGTTTAAGGTAGTGTCCTTCCATAGTTTTTAACCATTTGAATAGGGAACTCTTAAAAGACTTGAAAACTCTTCAAAGACCAAGGGAATGAGTTTCTTTTGGTAGAATTTCACAGAATAGTGTGCATGTAAGTTAGGGGCTTCTTTTTATCTCAGCATCCCATCACTTAGAGGCAGTCCCATACTCTAGCAGTTTTCAAGTGAAAAAAGGCATTTTTAACAGTGGTAGCTTCAATTCCTGGGGTTTGAAAATTTTCTCAAGCCAAGAATCTGTTCCAGAACAATTGCTTCAGATATCTCTTGATTCAATAAAAGAGCTAAGGTTTTTGAAATATGCAAATGTGTTTGAGCTCATTTTGCTAAGTTGTTTAAGGTCCTCAATGGAAATATGAGAAATCTTCTAGAAAGAAGGATTAAGAATGTGCTAAAATAAAGGGGCAGGGCTTGTGAAGACTGTACAGTTAGTTACTTATTAAGTAAGCTTAGCCACATGACTACTGGGGTCCCAAAATACTGTATATCAGAGTTGGAAGGGATCTTAGAGGTTCTCTACCTGTTTCTCTAATGGAAGGTAATGTGGGATAATGAGAGAAAAAAAGGAACATGTACTTTGGAGTCAGATAGACCTAGGTTTGAATCCCATGCTTAGTGGGTGACCTTGGGAAAATGAGAACGTTTTTGGGTCTCAGTTTCCACTTCTGCAAAATGAAGATGACAGTGCCTTCTAATAGGGGCTGTTGTGAGGATTGGAGATTATGTATATCTAAAGCACATTATAGGTGTTCAGGAAATGGTATCTATTGTTATTATCATCACAGTAAGATTATAGATGAGGAAACTGAAGAGTAGAGGTTAAATGACTTACTCAAGGTAATTTAGCATGTTATTTAAAAATGGACTAGAACACAGGTCTTACGTGTCTCTGACTCCTTGGCTTATCACAGCACATTACACTGCCTCATCAACTGCCATATATGGGAGACAGCCCTTTATATGAAAATGGCAAATTGAGGCAATAATTAAAAGTTAAATCTAGTAAAGCATGAGTACACTGTTCTTCCTCTTTGTACTCTAAAAAATATTTTCTCAGTACAAAGTTGGTAGACTAACAGAAGGGGTCTTGGAAGTCACCTTCCAGAAAGAGAATGATGAATGCTACGTGGTTATAGGGCTTGTTTTCTTGAAAGAAATAACCAGTAGTATTTTTGTGAGGTTGTACAATCATTTTAAATGGAAAACTTTGAATTTCTTTGATTCTAAATCATTTTGATATCTCTTGTCTACAAGTATTCACCTATTTGGTAGATGAGGAAATCGAGGTGTACAGAGGTGAGGGACTTGCCCAATGCCATAAAGATAGTAAGTTGCAGAATCATAATTAAAACCAAGGTCTTCTGACTCAATTTAGAGCATTTTATATCTATCCCACTTGAATTGCTCATACTTAAAATGCTTTTCTTTCTTGCCCTTTTGGATGTCAAACTTTTGAAAAATAACTGGGTATGGACATGACCATCCCTTAGGACTATTTGAGACAATGTTACTCAGATATTTTCACTGTTAGCAAATGGCACCATCAACTTGAGCTTTTTCTTGATTCTGAAGTTTTTTTTAATATAGCTGACTGGTGACCCAGATTCCTTCCTCCATATCCCACTCTGGCTCTGATGCAGATTTAAGTTCCTGTTTTGATCTCCTGCTTTGCCCCGTGGTCTGCTGTGGATATATTTCCACCCATGAGAAGACTTAGCCTTCACTTAGCCCTGAAGATCTTAGAATTGGCCCCATTTAGTAGGATACTGATACACATCAAGGGTTTTTTGCCCATCTGTCTTGTTTTCTTTTGTGCTCAGTTCCTGTCCCTGGGGTTGTTTCCTGGAATCTGGACCACTTGCTTGCTACTTCTACTGTTGGGAACTTATTGGTGAATTCTAAACCTTCCTCTTGACATGATGTGGTAACTAATCCTGTTATATACCTGATAAGGGATCTTGGAAACTCTCAGAGGAACTTGATGATACCCCAGGGCCAAGTTGACAATTGCAAAACTGTTCTGAAGGTTATAGTAGAAAACATATGTTTCTCTATAGCAACAGAAGGCTAGCTGTAACCAAAACATTGACTGGGAGAGATACTGGCACCTCTCCTAGGTTGTAGAATTTTTCAGAAGAATTTTACAAATGATTTTTTTTATTGCTGTATGGCAGCCCAATAAAAATACCACTAATAGCACTTACCTAAGCTGGACAAGCACCAACAATATTTTATAATCTTACCTTTGGAAGTAGTAAATCTTTGAGTTAAAACCATATATCATTAATATGACAAAAATGAAGATTGTTAAACCTCTTGCCTTGATATGATTTATTTCCTGACAGCTGATACTGAGGACTAACTGGAAGGGGTCTCAACTATACTGTGTGATTTTAGTCTAGAAGAGGTTGCGATTGGAGGGAGTAGAAGTAAAGATGAGTTTCCTGGAATTTCTTTGTACCATATATATTGAAATCACTTAATATCACACAAACTATTTCTCTGAAATTTAATTAGACTCCCAAGAGTAAACATTTTTCACCCTCACCACTGTACTTTTGCCTCCTGACCAAATTTTCTTGTTTGTAAAAGGAAAAGAGCTATTGTATTGTAGGTCCTTTGGGAGAACAGGAAGGAGAACAACAACAAGTGGGCTCTCACTGAGGTAAAAACAATTCTGGACAACCATATTATGAATAATATCTGGATGTAGCTAGGAGAACTTGAAAGGAACGAACCCTGACAGGAACTACTGAGGAACAAAAACTTACACTGAGCTGTACTCACACTAAGCCATGGCCCCCTAAGGCATATGTAATGCCTGGAATACTGTTTTCCCTGAACTTCATTTTCTTTCTGGTTTCACGGGGCCCTCTATTTCAGCTATAAAGGTTATGACTCAAAATACTTTTTAGACCAAAGGCCTACAGCCCTCTTTTCTCCTCAATACACATATAAACACACACATACACGTTCTCTCTTTCTCTCTCTCTCTCTCTTACACACACACACACAATTTAACACTCTCAGATTTTATTATCAAAAAGTCTCTATTACTTGTACCTGTTACTCTTAGTTTGAGATGGGTCCTGAAGAGCTGAGGCCAAGGATTGGTCATTCATTCATCCACTGAGTCATTAAACAAATACTCAAGTTCTTACAGTTTGCCAGACAATTTATTTGGCCTTGAGACACTTTGTTTGACACTTTATTTGCCAGACACTTTATTTGCTTCTAACAACAATGTGTTAGAAGCTAAAAAAGAAATACAGAATGTTATGAAAATATGGGATATAGGAACATCAGGTAGGATAGGAGAGGGTGACTGAGTTAAGGAAGGCTTCCCTGAGACCTGCATAATAAGTGGAAATTAGCTAGGTGAATAGAGATGAAATATGTTCCTGCAGAGGGGGAAGGCATGTGTGAAGGTTCTGATATGAAGGAGCATAACTGGTTTATCATGAGTGAAAAGTAGAATACAGAAACATTAGTTGGAGAGGTTGGCCCAAACCAGATCATGCAAGACAAGAGAGTAAGTATCTGCATGCATTGAATCATACTTCCCAAACTTTAGGTCCTGCTTCTCTTATTGTCCGGGTTTTGAGGTTCTTCTACCATAATATTAGTTTGCTATTCTGGAAGTCCCATTTAAGAGGAGACAATCAGTATCACAGGACCAAAGGTGGCTGTGCAGATGGTGAGCATAGGATTTGTCCATTTTATGAAGGGGGGGACCATTTAGAGCTGGCTATTTCAGGATAGGCAAACCAAAGTACTCCGTTACCATGGGAAATAATCTTAGAAACTGTGTTACTTGCCGTCAGGAAATGGTATATGTAAACTATTTCTATGAGATGGGTCTAATTATGCAAGGTCGAGGATGGATTAATCAAATTCCTAGATTATTTCTTAAAATCCATGCCTTACTTTGTCTTGCATCTTGAGCTCTGGTATCTAGCATATGTTAGCCACTTAATAAGTACCTGTAAAATGAATTGATATAGGTTTGTAATCTTACATTGGTAGAAGCCTGTGAGGATAGCTATCATAAATCTTCAGAAACTGGCTCCTGCAGCCATTGTTATAGAACTTGGCTGACTGAACGACTGTTTATATGATCCAATAATGTTTTTCTCAAAACAAATGGGTCAGGGTAGAAGCCAACTGAGAATTGTAAATGGCAGACCTCATGGACTCAGGGACTCCTTGAACATGACATCTCGGAGACCCTAGATTGGGGTGCCATGTGTCATCTAGATCTGCTACATCTATGATGATTTCACTAGAATATTAAAAATAATAATTTCTGTGTTGGGAAGAAGTTTGCATTTTTGTGAAGGAAAATTTATTTAGCTGCTGCTAAGGTGTTAAGGTGCTACTGAGAAAACATTT
>NW_016818857.1:0-1566 GCF_001698545.2 Rhinopithecus bieti
GCCCAGGATGAAAAGGAATATCCTCTGATAAGAACTGGAAAGAAACTTTCTGCGAAACTGCTTTGTTATGTGTGAAATCATCTCACAGAGGTACACCATTCTTTTCATGGAGCAGTTTGTTAGCACTGCTTCTGTGGAATCAGAGAAGGGATAGTTTGTATTGCATTGAAGCCCAGGATGAAAAGAAATATCCTCGGATAAAACTAGAAAGAAGCTTTATGAGAAACTGCTTTGTGATGTGTGAAATCATCTCACAGAATTACACAGTTCTTTTCATGGAGCAGTTGGCTAACAATGTTTTCATGGAATATGCAATAGGATATTTGGGAGTGCATTAATGCCTATGGTGACAAAGGATATATCCTCAGAGAAAGATCAAAAAGAAGATTTTGGAGAAACTGCTTTGTGATGTGTGAATTCAACTCACAGAGTTGCACTATACTTTTCATTGAGCAGTTTGCTAACATTGTTTTCTTGGAATCTGCCATTCAAATTTTTGGAGAGCATTGAACCTTAGGGTGACAAAGGAAATATCCTCAGAAAAAAAACCAGAAAGAAGTGGCGTGAGAAACTGCTTTGTGATTCTGAATTCATCTCACAGAGTTACATGATCCTTTTCATGGAGCAGTTAGACAACACTGTTTTTGGGAAATCTGAGAAGGGATAATTTGGATTGCATTGAAGCCTATGGTTACAAAAGAAATATCTTCAGATAAAAACTAGAAGGAAGCTCTCTGAGAAAGTTGTTTGTGATGTGTTAATTCATCTCACAGAGTTACACCGTTCTTTTTGTGGAACAGTTTGATAACACTGTTTTCGTGAAATCTCCAATAGGATATTTGGGAGCACATTGAATCCTATGGTGACAAAGGAACTATCCTCAGATAAAAAACAAAAAGAAACTTTCTGTCAAATGGCTTTGTGATGTTTGAATTCACCTCACACAGTTACACCATTGTTTTCATTGAGAAGTTAGTTAACACTTTTTTCGTTTATTCTTCAATGGGGTATACTGGGCGCATTGAGGAATATGGTGAAAAAGAGAATATCCTCAGATAAAAATTAGAAAGAAGTTTTATGAGAAAGAACACTATGATATATGAATTCACCTCAAAGAGTTACACCATTCTTTTCATGTAACAGTTTGGTAGCAATGTTTTTGGGGAATCTGAGAAGGGATATTTTGGATTGCATTGAAGCCTATGGTGACAAAGGAAAAATCCTCAGATAAAAACTAGAAAGAAGCTTTCTGAGAAAGTTCTTTGTGATCTGTGAATTCATCTAATAGAGATGCACCTTTCTTTCCAAGGAGCAGTTTGCTAACACTGTTTTCTTGAAATCTGCATAGGGATATTTGGGAGCGCATTGAGGCCTAGGGTGGAAAAGGTAATATCCTCAGATAAAAACTTGGAAGAAGCTTTCTGAGAAACTGCTTTCTGGTGTTACTATTCGTCTCATAGAGATAAATCATCCATTTCATTGAGCAGTTTGTTAACACTGTTTTTGTGCAATATGCAAAGGGATATTTGGGAGAGGTTAGAGACCAATGTTGAAAAAGGAAATATC
>NW_016818858.1:0-1007 GCF_001698545.2 Rhinopithecus bieti
TTTTTCATCCTACATAACTGCAACTTTGATCTCTTTGACCAACATCTGTCTATTTCCCCCACCCCTGGTAAACACTGTATATTCCCTGTTTCTATGTAGTCAGCTTTTTTAGATTTCATATAAAACTGAAATGCAGTATTTGTTTTGTTTGTTTCTGGCTCATTTCACTTAGCATAATGTCCTCTAGGTTCATCTATGCTTTCACAAATGCAGGAGTTCCTTCTTTATTAAGGCTGAATAATTTCCAAAGACATAAAAATGGCCACATGTAAATGAAAAGGTGCTCAGCATCACTAATCATCAGAGAAATGCAAAATCAAAACCACAATGAGATACCACCTCACACCTGTTAGGATGGTTATTATCAAAAGGACAAGAGGCTGGGCGCAGTGGCTCACATCAGTAATTCTAGCACTTTGGGAGGCCGAGGCAGGTGGATCACGAGGTCAGGAGTTCAAGATCAGCCTGGCCAATATGGTGAAACCCCGTCTCTACTAAAAAATACAAAAATTAGCCAGGCACGGTGGTGCACGCCTGTAGTAGCAGCTACGCAGGAGGCTGAGGCTGGAAGTTGCAGTGAGCTGAGATCGTACCACTGCACTCCAGCCTGGGCAATAGAGTGAGACTCTGTCAAAAAAAAAAAAAAAAGAAAAAGAAAAAAAAGGACAAGAAATAATAAGTGTTGGAGAGGATGTGAAAAAAACTGAACCCTCATTGGTGGGAATGTAAATGGTGCAGCCAGTATGTAAAAACAGCATGGAGGTTCCTCCAAATATTAAAAATAAAACTTACATATGATCTGGCAATACCATTTCTGGATATATACCCAGAGGAAATGAAACCAGTACCTCGTAGAGTTATCTTTGCTTCAATTCTTTTTGCAGGAGTCAAGATATGGAAACAACATAAGTGTCCCTTGATGGATAAATGAGTAAAGAAATTGTGGTGTGTGTGTGTATATATATATGATATATGTATAATATATATACCCAAATATAATTATGTAA
>NW_016818858.1:4961-7634 GCF_001698545.2 Rhinopithecus bieti
AAAAAAAAAAAAAAACAGATATATTACAAGGAATCCAAAACATTTTCCCTTCGAAGGAAAGTACTACTTTCCTAAGGCTTCATAATAAAGTATTCATTCGCTATTCTACCCACCTTCCCCAAATCACCATTTTCTTTAATGGCGTTGGAGGACAGCTTTTAACTCATAAATTTCTAGCCAGATTTGAAATAACTTGAATCAAACATTCATTCGTGGGGCTTAATGTAAAGGTGTTCAATCAGAGTTTCTGAACGGAAATCCAGATTCAACATTTTAGAACTAGAAATGTTTGATTCTCATTTTCTAGCATATATGTTCTAGGGTATATTTTAAGCATGGATGTTCTCCTGATTGTGATGTTTAAGGTTAAATTATGGAATAACCACACTGCTGTCAGAAATACATCCCATAAAATTTTTATGGCATCTATTTTTTGTGTATTTCAAAGACTACAGTTGTTTCGAAGTGTATCATTAAGGATTCCTGGGCCTAAAATTTTCTAAGATGGTCTGATTAGATTAGCATAAAAACACATGAATCATTCAATGAATCAGAATGCTTATATTGAATTATAGCAATTGTGTTACTTCCGATCTAGTAACTTTCAGTGCATTATTTTTCATTTGGCTATTATAACAAAATGAAAGAATATTTTCTGAGAAATTTTAGAGAAGACATTACAATTTAAAACATTTTAAATGACCTTTTGGTGTCTGCTTTTTCTGATTACAAAAGTGATACACAGTGATTCTGAAAATTTAACTTAAAACACAGGAGTAATATATAAGTCAAAAAAGAAAAAAAGAGAAAGTTCTCTGTCATTTCCACCCTAAATAACACTCAAAACAGTATTTTAAACTCAGGCTGCCAGAGGTTATTTGGAAGAAGCTTAGGCAAGGAAGTGTTTTAATTAAGGCTTTCTTGATGAGACTCTCTTTAAAACAACTGTAGCATGGGGACGCAAATGCTTCTTGAAAAAAAATTATTTGTTATTCAGCTAACACATTAAAATATATTCTATTATTTGAGGACATTACTTATGACAATGCTCTTCATATTGAATATATCAATATTGAGAATTTACTTAGCATAGCATTCTCTTTAAGCCTTAAAATTTTGCATAGAACACCTAGAATACACTTTTGTTTCAGTATGATTTTTAACATGATGTTGGGATTTTGCAATGAAAATTTCCATCATAAATAACAGTAGGATTTAGCAAAATGTCTAGGTCTTGGTAATCATGGGAATCTATTAGTAGTTGAGTTGAAGCTACCTTCACCCTTTTCTGGCTCCATTTCTTTATTTTCTAAATGATAATATTGTTATCTGCCATGCCAGTTTATGAGAGTGCTATAGGTAGCAAATAAGTAATAGATAGGGGAGTGTTTTGAAATTATTTTAAGGAAAAAATCATCTATAACTGTTAGGCCTCCTTTTCATTTTAATTGCAATGTTGGTGATGTTAGTTTAGTTACCTGGAGCAAGCATTCTAATTGCTAATTTCATTATGCAAATCTAAAAACTCAGAGCAAATGTCTTTGGAGTATAATTACCCAGGAGACAAGAACTGGTATTTTTTCTCAACATGAAAACCAGTATAAGATATAAAATAAACACAAGATCACAGGGAGCCAGCAGACTTTGGGTTGAGTTTATGCCTTGCCACTTAGTAAATATGATCTTGGGCAACACATTAGAGCTGGTGTCTTGATTGCTTCGTATTAAAAATAGGGATAATAACACTCTTTCAAACTATCTCAAAGAAGTGCTAGAAGGTGTAAATGAAGTAATGTATGTGAAAGCTCATTGTAATCTCTAAAGCACAATCCCAATATAAGGCATTATAAATTAGATGCTGTAACCTGACTAGAATGTGAAGTAGCACTGGAAGTTAGAGAAGAGGAGATGGGACATTCTGAATAAAAGCGGTAAACAAATTTACTCAGTGTACAAACGTTCCCTTTTATCCACAAAAACAGTCAAACTCAAAGAAACAGAGTAGAACAGTGGCTAGCAGAGGCTATGGGAGTGGGGAGATGATGGAGAAATAATTTTTTTCCCTTACATTGAGATATATTGCACAGCATGGTGAATATAGTAAACGTTAATATATTGTACGTATCAAAATTGCTGAAAGTAAATTTCAAATGATCTCACCACAAAAAAATAACTATCTGAGGTGATGGATATATTAATTCACTTTATATAATTATTCCATATGTATTCAGAAATCACAACACCAGTCTCTACACAGCAAGAATGAAGTACTGGTACATGTAACAATATGGATGTTGGGCAGAACAAAAGAAGAAGCCAAGCAAAAAAGACTACATACTGTATCATCCCATTTTTGAAAGATTCAGTAGAAAGCAAAACTAAGAGATAGAGAGAGGTAGCGGAATAGCAGTTACCCTAGGAATGAGGGTTGGTTGGAAGGGATTGGGTGGCAGGTTGGAGTTGAGCAAGGAACATGAGAGGAAACCTTCTAACAGAAATTTCCAAGGTCTTCATGGAAATTGTGATTGCATAGTGTATACATATGATTATTGCATTGTACCTTTAAAGATTAATACACTCTACTGTTTTTATACCTGAATAAAAAGGTAAAAGCAATAATAAATTTAAATAAATAAAAAATAAAAATTTTAAAAAGCTAAGCATAATTTATAA
>NW_016818858.1:10114-17144 GCF_001698545.2 Rhinopithecus bieti
ACATCCATGTCCCTACAAAGGACGCAAACTCATCCTTTTTTATGGCTGCATAGTATTCCATGGTGTATATGTGCCACATTTTCTTAATCCAGTCTGTCACAGATGGACATTTGGGTTGATTCCAAGTCTTTGCTATTGTGAATAGTGCCGCAATAAACATACGTGTGCATGTGTCTTTGTTTTTTAACTACACCATGGACTATTTTGGAAATCTGGTAAAGCTTATTGGCTTCCTTTTCAGATTAAGTTTTTAAATGCACAAAATAAAGTAATAGGATTATAAACAACACCAATTATACTGAAATATGGTTACAAAAATGTTAATAAATGTTTACATAGTATTAAATATCTTTCTTTATTAATCCATTAAATAAGGAGATCTAGGGGTAGGTCAAATAACTTCCCTGGTTGTGAAGTAGTGATTAATGTAAAGAATATTTACACTTAGTTATCTTCAATAGTTGTAATGTGATACAAAATATTTTTGTATCTTTGGTGACAAAGTCACTGGTACTGCTAAGACTGCTGTGGTTTGTTGCCTACATTCACAAACAAAGGAAATAAATAAAGGAAATGCTAGATTTCATTGAACAACTACTAGAAATAAAGAAGTAATTGTTTTCCGTTCAACTTTACACGGCCTTTACATTTTAACTATGGATTTTAAGATCAGAAACCTTTATTCTATGTTATATTCCTACTTAACTTAGACTATGGAAGTGAAAAAAAAAAGAAAAAAAATAGGGTATATTCCTAGGACAGGAATTGTTCTATAGTAGTAAGGGCATCTTATATAGATTTTCAATGCTGTTGTGCCTATTTATACATCTCTCTCAGTCCATTCATTCTTTTATAAGAAAACACCTTAGGCTGGGTAATTTACAAAAGGCATAAATTTATTGTTCACAGTTCCGGAGGCTGGGCAGTCCAAGATCAAGGCACCAACAGATTAAATGTTAGCACCTCAAACTTGTTGCCAAGATCAAGCCCGTGGTGAGGGCTCACTCTGCTTCAAAGATGGTGCTTTCTAGCTGTGTCCTCACATGGTAGAAGGGCAAAGAGGCTAATAAGCTCCCTCAGGTTTCTTTTCTAAAGGAGCTAATTCCATTCATGAGGATGGAGCCCTCCTG
Source organism: Rhinopithecus bieti (assembly GCF_001698545.2). NCBI lineage: Eukaryota > Metazoa > Chordata > Mammalia > Primates > Cercopithecidae > Rhinopithecus > Rhinopithecus bieti. The sequence goes on from NW_016818858.1 coordinate 11,245, forward strand.
ATTTAATCACCTTCTTAAGGTCCCACCTTATAATACCACATTGGAGATTAGGTTTCAACATAATGAATTTTGGCAGGAAACAAACATTCAGACCATAGCAACACCCACCAGCAGTATTTGAGTTCCCACTGACCCATATCTTAGTCAGCATTTGGTATTAACAGATTTCTTAATTTTGCCAATCTGGAGAGTATGAAATGTTATTTCATTACATTTTTATTTAGCAATATTCTCTAATTAATGCTGAGAGTAAGCATATTTTCATACGTTTATTGGCTATTTGGATTTTCTCTTCCATAAGGTGCTTGTTAAGGTCTTTTGTTCATAATTTCTTTCTCCTAGGTTTGTCTTTTGCTTAATTCAAAGTAGTTCTATATATATCTGTGTATGTGTGTGTGTATATATATATATATATATATATATGACATTAATTCCTTCATATATATTGTGAATCCTTTACTCTCTTTTTTGTCTTGTCTTTTTTCTCTCTTTATAAAGTTGCATTTTGAATAGACGTTCCTGATTTTAATATGGTTGAATTTATTAGATTTTTACTTTATAATTTACAAATTTTGTGTCACATTTAAGAAATCATTACTTCCCACATGGTAATAAAGATATTCTTCTATATGGTATTAAAATGCTTTCTGGTTTAGAATTATGAATATTTTGTAGTTTAGAACTAATTTTAATATATTACGTGACGTAGATGTCCAATTCAATTTTTCCCACATGCTTAACCAATAGTCTCAACTACATTTTGTGAAATCTTTTTATTTCCTACTGACAGGATTTTCATAAAATATGTTTAGTCATAGATACATCTGTTTCTAAAATCTCTGCTTGATTATTTTAGTTAACTTATCTATTCCTGCGCTAAGACTAAAAAGCCTTATTTTACCTTTATGATAATTATAGATTGTTCCTCTTTGGCAATACCTTGCCTATTGATTAAACAACTAAGGCTCTTTCCATGGCTTGCCTCTGGGATCCTCAAAACATGGCTAGAAAATGAGGAGAAAGTACAGAGGATGCAGAAAAGACATATCAACTCCTAACTGATATGGAATAAAAGTGGCATATCATTTAATCTTGCATTCCATTGTTGAGAATAGTCACATGGGTCCACCTAGGTCCACCTGGTTGGGAAAGGTAGTTTCTTATTGCTTAAAAAAAAAGAAATTATTTCAGTGACTATCTGGGCTATTGCCTAGGAAAATTTTACATCTGACTAATTAAATATTCTATAAATGTTTGTTAGAGCTTTCTGGTCAAAACTTTTAGGATTGAAAACTTTTAATAGAAATATTATAAATTATTGGTCCAATATTTTAATAATTATTGAATTATTTCAGTTACTTCTTCAGTCAGGATTGGCAAATTATGCATTCTAGGAACTTTTATATTTCCTCTGAGTTTTTGTTTATTTGCATGAAGTTTATAATAGTTCCATTTAATCCTTATAATATCTGTAACATCTATACTTATGTCTTCCTTCTCATTCCTAATCTTAGTATCCTCTCTCTTTTTTTTCCATGTTGCTCTGCTAGGATCTTTGTCAGTTTTATTTACTTTTTTCAGAGAACCAAATTTAGAAAGTTAGAATTGTTGCATTTTTGTCTTGAAGTTAACATTTTATCATTATGTGGTGATCCTTTTTAACTAATATATTTCGCATTAAAATTTAGTTTATCTGATATTGATGTAGTCATCCCAGATTTCTTTCATTTGCCTGGTAAATGCTTTACATATTATTTTTACTTTCAAATTTTTTGTATCCTTATGTTTTTAGTGTATCTCTTCTAGACAATATATAGCTGGATTTTGTTTTACTACATGCTTTTCCAATTTTTTCTCTTTAACTGGAAAATTTAGTCTCTTTTTACTTATTGTGATTAGTAATATTTCTATCACCCTGTTGGTGCTTACCATTTATTCCCCCTTTCTATGTTTTTTTCACTTTATTTTGGCTTATTTTGGATCAATTAAAAAAAAAATTCAACTTCCTCCTGTTAAATTTTGCAATGTTTTCACTCTGTTTCTTTTCCTTTAGTGGTTATGCTATAAATTTTAACATGTATACATAACGTATCAAGCCTTAAGTTTAACTGATGTTTTCATCTTCTGAAATTGCATCGTAAATAATATCCTAACTATTTTAGGATATTTTAATGCTAAGCGCCTTTTCACCTGACCTACAAGCCTTCATTATAATATATTGTAGTTCTATTTTGTTTTTTGATCACACAAGACATTATTTTTATGGTTCATTGCAGATTGTGATCTCGCTACTCCACCCTTAAGAGCTGGAGTTTATTTAGCCTCCATTTGATTAGGGGCTAGTATTAGTGGCTTGCTTAACCAATATGTGGTAGGAGTAACATTTAATGACAAATCAGCTTACCTTTGAAAAAGTCTTGAGGTTTTCTTTTGGCGTCTTGACACACTTATTCTGCTCTTCCCTCTTGGTCACTCCCTCTCATAATCCAGTTGCTGTGCTGTGAAAAGTACACAAAACGTGAAACTACGGGCATGCTCTCTGAAATATAGTCCCAAATGAGTCCAGTCTTTGAGTCATACCAGTTCTGGCAAGAGACATGTGAATAAAGAGGCCTCCAGATGATTTTTGACCCTGATTGTTCAACTAACTGTAGTCATTCAGGTCTTTCTATTTGAGGCTACAGATACCTTAGAAGAAAGAAAAGCCATCCTGGCAGTACCCTGTCTGAATTCTTGTTCCACAGAATGCAAGAGCATAATAAAAGGGTCACTTTTTTCTGTCACTATGTTTGGGGTGGTTTTACACAAAATTGATAACCAGAACATCTTTTCAGATTTACTTACATATTCAACAATTTCTGTTACTCTATCATTTTAATTCTCTCACTTGTCATCCATAATCCCTTTCCTTTTACCTGAAGTATATTTGGCAGAATTTACTTAAGTTCAGTCAGTAACAAATGTTCTCAATTTTAATTTTCCAGAAATAACTTTATTTCATTTTTTAAAAAATATGTTTTTGTGACTTATATAATCTTAGGTTACCAGTATCGTTTAGTATACTGGATTACTATTTCACTGTACTCTGGCTTCCTTTTTTGCTCTTGAGAAGTAAAAAATTTTTACACATATAATCTCACTCTCTTCCTCCATGTTGCATATTCTCTATTGTCTTTTTGTGCTGCAAATCTGAATAAATTCTTGGGATCTATTTTCCAGTTTTCTGCTTCTCTCCTCAGCTGAATCAAGTTCTGACATTTATCCTACCTATTGAGTTATTATTTTATATTACTATATTTAATTATAGTGATTCTATTTAAATTTTATTCCAATCTACTGGGTTAATTTTTATAGTCTTTTCCTCCATTATCACATTCAATTTTTAAAAATGTCTTTGAAATTATCACATACACAACTTTTATATTTTGAACCTAAGGTTTCCAGTATCTGTTAACATAAGTCTGATTTGCTGATTGCTATTTCTGCTAACTCTTGCTCACGGTTATATTAGTCTGTTTTCACGTTGCTGATAAAGACGTAACCCGAGACTGGGCAATTTACAAAAGAAAGAGCTGTAATTGTACTTACAGTTCCATGTGGCTGGAGAAGCCTCACAATCATGGCAGAAGGCAAGGAGGAGTAAGTCATGTCTTACACGGATGACAGCAGGCAAAGAGAGAGGGGTGCTTGTTCAGGGAAACTCCCCATTTTATAAACATCAGATCTCATGAGACTTATTCACTATCAAGAGAACAGCACAGGAAAGACCTGCCCCCATTATTCAGTTACCTCCCACTAGGTGCTTCACACAACATGTGGGAATTCTAGATGAGATATAAGTGAGGCCATAGCCAAAGCCTATCAATGGTAAAGAGTTAACTGTTTTATATTTTATTTTGTTTTGCATGCTTTGTGGTATTAGTGATTTTCCTTAGAAAAGTATCCATTGTTATTTCTTGGGGCATGAATGAACATTAATTCCTCTGAAGAAAATTTTTATGGTTGCTTTTGATGGAGTTATCTGTGGGTACTATGAGTCCTAGAGAACTAGGCCATGGTTGTGAATTCTAAGATAAATTGTTTCCTTCTTCACTCAATACACTTCTCCCTGAAGACCAATGAGTAAACGGGTTTATTTATTTATTTTCAGTCTTTCCTCTTACTCCCTCTCTCTTCTAGATTAGATTATGTGTAGTGATCTATCAAGCTTCCTAACACTTTTAAAACTTATCTTCAACCCGCTGTTAAACCTCTCTAGTGACATTTCATTTCAGGTATTGTATTTTTAAGCTCTAGATATTTCATGTGATTCTTTTTAACAGTTTCTATTCTTCGTTGAGATTTCCTATATTTCATACATCATGAGCATATTTTCCTTTATGACTTCAAGTACAATTACAAAACCTGTTTTTAAAATCTTTGTCTGAAATTTACATTTCTGGTTATCTTGGTGTTGGCCTTTTGTATTATCTTTTCTCCTGAAAAGGGGCCCATGTTTTCCCATTTCTTCATATTTCCATTAATTTTTTTATTGTATGCTGTACTTTCTGGGTGATGGAAGATTCTGGATTCTGCTTTTTTCTTTTTCTGAAGCGTATTAATTTTTTTTGGGTAAATAGTTGATTTTCTGAGCAAAACCACAGACTCAGAAATATTAGATCAGTTTTTTCTAGGCTTTAGCTTGGTTACTTGAACCATATCCTATGCAGGCATGGTTCAAAAATCAACCAGAGATTTGAGTAGAGCTCGTATGCAGAACTGGGGCTCCCTATCTATGGCTTTGTCCCTTGGAGATTTCTCCCCTCACTTTTTAGCTACTATGATTGCCTCAGACTTTGTTCTTTGGTTATTCAATCCAGTAAAACTGTCTGGTTTCTATCTGCATGTAGTCCCCCAGTAATACAAGTGGGCTTTGTCTCAGGATAAGAACCAAGCAAAATTAAGGACTCATTTATTACCATTTCTTCTATGCAGGTATCAGCTACCTCTGTTGTCTTCCTGGTTTGTTCCCTTGCCAGTGGCTTCAAGTGTTTTTTATTTTTTTAAAAATATATTTTGCAGAATATATAACTTTTATCTGCAAAATAGTTGATCTAACGTAATCTATTGAGCCATTGAGAAGTACGACCTAGAGCCTAAATGTTAAAATGTTTATACAGCTTATTTCTAGGACACACTGTCAGGGTGGCTTCATTCCTTTGGGGTTCAAGCTTTATGTGGGTATCTTACATTAGTCTCTTGGGTGAGCCATAAGACTTATGGCATGTCTCTTAGTTTCCATGAGGTTATGAAAACTGAAGTTAAAATTCACCATATTTGAAAGATCCCCTCATGTATAAGCTTTAGTCAGTGCTTCACTCAGTTTTTTTTCTTTTTTCTTTTTTTTTTTGAGACAGAGTCTCACTCGGTCACCCAGGCTAGAGGGCAGTGGCACGATCTCAGCTCATTGCAACCTCCGCCTCCCGGGCTCAAGCAATTCTCTGCCTCAGCCTCAGCTGCCCAAGTAGCTGGGATTATAGGTGCCCACCCCAGGCCCAGCTAATTTTGTATTTTAGTAGAGACAGGGTTTCACCATCTTTTCCAGGCTGGTCTTAAACTCCTGACCTCATGATCCACCCTCCTCAGCCTCCCAAAGTGCTGGGATTACAGGCATGAACCGCTGTGACTGGCCACTTCACTCACTTTTTTTAGTTTCCTACTTTCCTTAACTTTTGCCTTTTTAAAACTGGTAAGAACTGGTAAGAAAATTCCATGTTTCTTACCAATACACATAGGAAAAAATTAATCCAGCATTTTTAATTAGTATGAATTTAAGGGCCAGTCAGTTCATCTAGTCTATTAATCTGTTGGAAAAGGAAATCTGACAAGGTTTTTTTTGTAAAAAAAAAAAAAAAAAAAAA
>NW_016818858.1:18291-44281 GCF_001698545.2 Rhinopithecus bieti
AAAAAAAAAAAAAAAAAAAAAAGTTAATCAAATCATATGAACTAATCACTGAACTGCTTAAAATCCTTCAGTAACTTCTGATAACATTTGGATACAAATAAATTATTTTCAATGTCTTGTAAGAACTTGTGTAATCTAACTTTAGTCTTCCTCTGTAACATCATGTTGTGTCACTTTCCTTCTCTACTCTAGCTATATAGAACTGCTTTCAGATCTTTGAATATGATAGGATCTCTCCCATCTCAAGTCCTTTCTATGTGTTATTTTTTCTGCTTGGAGTTCCTCCTTTTTCACCCTTGTCTAATCAAATTCTAGGCATTCTTTGGTTCTCTGTTTCTTTGTAACCTCTTCCAGGCATTTTCCCTTGGCAACTTAGACCAGTGACAGACCAGACCCCTATATCTTTTATATCGACCTCTTCTTCCACTTTTATGACACATATCACTTTATGCAGATTATGTTTAACCTACTATACTCCACAGTGATAGCAACCATGTCTTTCCTTCATCACCATTTCCCAAAGACTTATACAATGCCTGTTACAGAGAAGGTGCTCAAAATATAGTTGCTGATTCTTTTGTTTGAATTAGTCACACAAGAATCTTATAAGTTTTGGGGCACATAGATTTTTATAAAACTTTTGGTATAAGAACTAGACCTTGAACATTGGTGACACTACCAGAATAATGCTCGGCTGAAAACCCCAATTAGCTGGCAGTTTTCCCCAATCTTTTTGATTATGCACATCCCCTTAAATTACCCCTCCCAAAAGGGATTCTATCATGTCATTCACCTACTCAAGAACACACTGTGTTCTTACCCTTTCTTGTGTACTGCAGCTTAAACTCTATATTTTGACATTATATCCTATCTACAACCTACTTACTTACCTATCCAAGTCTGTCTTCCACTACCTCCCAATACAAACATTCCAAACAATATCAGACTATTCTCCCAATTGTCTTTTGTTTTTGCATATCATGTGCTATTCTTCAGCTTAAATCATGCCTGCTCATCTGTAGCACTTTTCTCCCTTGATTCCCTCATTCCCAATCCATTCCATCTTTGATGGACCAGCAAAAGACAATATGGTGTAGTACTTAATAGCATTTTCTTTGTCACTTGCCAGCTGTGTATAACTTTGGACAAATTACTTAGATTTCGGTGCCTCCATTTCTTTATTTGCAAAATTGAGATAATAAGAGTAACTTACTCTATAACACCTTTGAGATGACTTCATGATTTAATATATAAGTACACAGAATGGATCCTGGTGTATAGTAAGACATCAATATTTTTTAGTTATATTCAACTCCTCCATAAAACCTTCCAATTCCAATCATTCATTCCATCTCCCAATATTTATGGTGAGCTTATTTTGTACAAACCCTTCACTAAGCATTACTTGTAAAGCAATGAACAAGGAAGCTCAAGGAATTCACATAATTTATTAAGAGATAGGTAGAGTATGCTTTGGAACATGGAGCAGGGGCACCAAAATCAACCCAGTGTAAGGATTGGAGAGTGAATTGTCAAGAAAATATTTGCCCTTGTTGGTGAGCTGAAAAAGACTTAATATATAAGTTGGAGATAACCAGATGAAGAAGGTAGCAGGGACAGGGCCAGCAGGAAGAGGTGAGAAAGAAGAGTGTATTCTGAAAGTATATGCAAAATCCTCAGAGATTATAGAAAACAAAGAACATTTAAGAGAACCACAAATAGTTCTTTGTGACTGTGGAATATGGTGAGAAGAAAATAGAGGTAAGAGGTAAACCTGGAAAGATTGGAATGTACATGAATAATCATAAATGTTTTCATAAATTTGTCATGGCAGGATCTTAGATCCATTAGTCCTACTTATCAGTTGGAGAATGTCAAGAGAAATTTGTTGGCAACTTTTGTTATTAAGTTCCAATATTAGAAAAAAATGCTCTTGGCACTGATCGTGCATTCATTTTTCCCCTTTATTCCTCAAATATTAATTAACTTCCTAATATATACTAAGCCATGCACTGGATGACACAGCAATAAATAAAAACTGGTGCCTACTCTCAAGGAATCCACATTTTATTGAGGGGCACAGACAAGCAAATAGGCAGTTATAATACAGAGTGAGAAGAACTGAGTTACGGGCAAGTGCAAGACGCTGAAGGAGTATAGAATGGGCACCTAAGCCAGTTGTGTTTGTGCATTGTTGTGGGGATGGGAGAGGGCATAGTTGCTTGGAGAAGGCTTTCCAGAGGTTCTGTCAATGCAGAGGCCTGCTATTAACAATGTGAAGGGAGCAGAGAGTTAAGTGAAGGGGTGGCCTGCCCCTCCACACTTGTGGGTGTTTCCTGTTAGGTGGAGCCAGAGACTTGAGAAAAGAAATGAGACACAGAGACAAAGTACAGAGAAAGAAAAAGTGGGCCCAGGGGACCGGCGCTCAGCATACAGATGACCCGCGCCAGCACCAGTCTCTGAGTTCCCTCAGTATTTATTGATCATTATCTTTACCATCTTAGAAAAGGGAAGTGGCAGGATAATAGGATCATAGTAGGGAGAAGGTCAGCAGTAAGACATATGAATAAAGATCTCTGTGACATGAATAAGTTTAAGGAAAAATGCTGTGCCTTAATATGCATATACAAACATCTCCATAAACCTTTTTAGTGCATAAAGAGCAGCATTGCCGCTAGCATGTCCCACCTTCAGCCCTAAGGCGGTTTTCTCCTTTCTCAGTAAATAGAACATACAATCGGGTTTTACACCGAGAAGTTCCATTGTCCAGGGANACTGCACATCCCAAAATCCGTTAAACCTTGAGTCACCACAGCACATGTCTCTTGGAAGGACAGGGTTGGGGGTAGGGTCACAGATTAACAGCATCTCAAATACAGAACAAAATGGAGTCTCTTATGTCTACTTCTTTCTATATAGACACAGTAACAGTCTGATCTCTCTTTCTTTTCCCCACAGTAAGGGAAATCCAAACTTTGGGAAAAATACATATGGCTTGGACTACCTTCATTGTTCTCTTCTCTAGATACTGATTTCATTTATTATCTGCACTATTCATTTTAGCACTGGATCATAAATGCATCTTATGCAGCCTTACTTTGTTTAGATGACTATGTTATTTTTGTCTTCCTAGTAAAAGTACAAACTCTTTGTTAGCAGAGATATGGCCTTGGAATTTTTTCTATCACAATAGCGAGCAGTATTAGATAGGAAATGAATATATACTGAATTAATTGGTTATCATTTTCCGTGTTTTATTTAGTCTGCCCTAGGCTATTTTTATAAAGCAAGTAGACACTTTCCTCTCTCCCTGTCTCTTCCCCTCAAAGAAAAATTGTGCTTTAAATTTCTTTTCAGCCTCTTAGCTATATTTAATCCCTTTTAGTTGCAGTCCTCTAAAACAACAACTGTATAACACCTGTATTCTTTTTCAACTACAGAATGTTAAACTAAATGTAGTTCAATAATAAAGATTTGGTCAAGCCAAGTATGACAGATTTCATACTGGATTTTGCTTACTTTTGTCATTAGGTTCAATCATATCCTTAAATCCTGTAGGCTGCACATTCTTTACACTTAAATAATTTTCTTTGTATTTTGTCTTTTTAATGTTAATATGTGAAAACTCTAATTAATGCCTGACACATAGTGAACATCATCGTTATCTTCATCAAAATTTTACTTCCATTTATTTGTGTTTGCGTCACAGTATTTATATAACTTTATACTTTCCTTTAATAAGCCTCTTGTATTTAATGAATCAACTTGAGATGTTATCTTGAATATAATACCTATTTTCAGTAATAGGTCCAGAGAGCTAAAACAGAACTTCAGCTTTAAAGATATGGAAACAAACTCAGAGAAGTTTAGTAACTTTTTCAAAGTCACAGAGCTTGTTGTTAGTGTCAAAAAGTTTTAAGTTAAAGGAATAAAGAACCAAATATTAATTGTTTTGGAGAGCAGCAAAATTGCCCCAAAGTTTCTGAAATAACACCATAACTAACTAAAGACTAGCCTTAGAGAAAAAAGCATGGGAAAATCAAGACTTGGTTAGATGGAAAAACGTAAATGGTGTTTGCAGGCACATAATGATTTTTCGTCCCTCTCTGTAAATGGTATTACTTTGGTAGAGAGAAATGAAATGCGCTGATGTTATTTGTTCTTTGTGAAACCATTTTGCTCATTATTCAGCATTTTGTGCCCCTGTAGGTATTTTCAAGTTGATAGTATAATGACTTTTTCCACTATCATCCTAGTTACTGAAGTTATGCTAACAGGTCTACAATTTTCCAAGATCATCCTTTTAGTAAAATTGGACATTGAGCTCTATTTCAGACTTCTGGCACTTCTGTTCTGAGCAACTTTCTCGAAATAGCAGTCAAGAGATTTGCAATAACATGCACCATTGCCTTTAGAATCCTTAGTCACCAATCATTAGGGCCTGCTGATTTAAATGCTATCCAGAGTTTTCAAGTTATTTCCAAGTGTTTCTCTCTTCAACTTACTTTGTATCAGTGTTTTTTCATCATAGGTGGTTATCTAAGGACCTGAGACATAGAAGAAAGAAAAAGAATAAGCGTAAATGCATTTCTAGTCAATTGACTGGAAATTAAGTTTTGCAACCCATTATAATTTCACATTTCTTCTTCTTGTCAATTCTTTTAAAAATTATTCATTCCTATAAGGGGTTGTTTTGTTATTAACTGTTGTGATTCCTGCTTCAAATCCCAAAGAGCAAGGGATGGGTATTCTCTTAAGTCAGTGACTTTCAGACAGAGCATTGGTTCTCTCTCTCTTCTTCTGGGTGGCATAAATTGCTACATGACTCATCTCATGGGAAGAAGGTGGATTTGGATAAGGAAATATTGATTAAAACAAAAACAAAACAAAAGTATTCCTTTCCAACTATGCAGCAAATCACTTTAGCTACAAGGATACAGAATGTTTCCTTATCAGTTGGGGAACCATCCTGATGTTATATTAACAACAGATGGGCTTTCCTAGTGTTCTTTGAATCCAATTATATCTTGAATGATCAATTTTAATTACTTTTTTTTGCAGTTTTCAAAGTGTTTTCATCATGCTTATAAAGGAAATAAAAGCATTTTCTATCTCATAGTCAGATCAGACTATGAAACTTCAAGGCATCTAAACAACACTTATTATTCTCCCCACAAGAAAAGAAAATTTCAATTGTAGTTCCAACCAGAGAATATTTAGATGAGATAATTAAATGTTGCAGAGCTAGTGGCGAAATTGACAATGAGGAATAAAATATATTTTAAGAATCCCTAGCAAAAGGATTCAGTAAATACCACATCACAAGCTGGTACATAACCCTATAGTATTACTTAAAATTCATTTCTAACTATTCACAAACCTTGACGATAGAAGGATCATTTAAAAGGAAAAAAATCTACCTGAAGATTCACAAAAACTGCCAAATAGAAATATTTGGACTAAATATTTGCAGAGTAATCAATGTTATGGTAATGAGGTTTCTGTTAGAGATGGCATACTGACTTAAATCAGAGAAAATTCACACAAAAAAACAAGTCCTGTCTTAATATTCTGATGTCGGAATCATTAAGTTGATAGATGACTGCAGAGGAAGACTCTCTGCAAATTTAGGCTGTCAGAGCAAAATCTACCTTGGAGTGACCAGTGGAATGAAGAAGTGATACAGCAATTTGAGATGGTGCAACTTTGCCTTTTAAAATGGTGAGTGATGGTCCACATTTTAGACTTTAATTTTATGACCACAAAGCCCGTTTTAATTATTTTTGGTTATTTTGGTCGTGGGAATTTGCATGAATGACCCAGATGAAAAAGTAGCTCTTACTTGTCTTTATGTGTAAAACACAACCCTCCTTTTCTTCTACCATTTGAAATAAAATTCATTTTTATTAATAATCTTTATCTGAGTATGAACTAGTAAAAGATAAATGAATAGTATTTCAATCAATTTTATTTTTTATATAACTAGCTTCAAGCTTCAATGCATGTTTTAATATTTCATTCTACAACTAAAATATGCTATTACATCTATGATATTTTAATTGAAATTAATATTTTCCCTATTACTCTTTATTTCTTGATAAAGAGAATTTACCACTTCCTCAATCAACTAGTAGCCAATAATACATTTAAAAATGTACTTTGTTTAAATTTTCATGAACTGCCTGAAAAAGTAAATCATAACATTATTGCATTATATTTCTGGAATTATGAATAATTTCCTGTAGGAAAACAAACTAAGGGAATTATCTCACTTTGGTGTTTCTATAAGATTTCCCTTGGGATACATAGAGTAATAGTCCTAATAATAGTTTCCAAAGTAGTGAAGAAGTAAAACTCAAAATATTTCATGATCAGTCGGAAGCACAAGTTGTAAATGGCATATAAATCAAAATAATGTTTTTACTTGTAAATGTGTCATATGTTTATGGGTTGCTGGTTATGTAGTTGGCGACTTGAAAAGTTTTCAAATCAATTAGAACCAATAGTCTGCCAACCTGGAAAACTAAAATGATATGTTTGCATTGTTTTTCGTGTGTGGTGTGTGTGTGTGTGTGTGTGTGTGTGTGTGTGTGTGTGTGTATCTCTANCTGCCTGAAAAAGTTAATCATAACATTATTGCATTATATTTCTGGAATTATGAATAATTTCCTGTAGGACAAACTAAGGGAATTATCTCACTTTGGTGTTTCTATAAGATTTCCCTTGGGATACATAGAGTAATAGTCCTAATAATAGTTTCCAAAGTAGTGAAGAAGTAAAACTCAAAATATTTCATGATCAGTCGGAAGCACAAGTTGTAAATGGCATATAAATCAAAATAATGTTTTACTTGTAAATGTGTCATATGTTTATGGGTTGCTGGTTATGTAGTTGGCGACTTGAAAAGTTTTCAAATCAATTAGAACCAATAGTCTGCCAACCTGGAAAACTAAAATGATATGTTTGCATTGTTTTTCGTGTGTGGTGTGTGTGTGTGTGTGTGTGTGTGTGTGTGTGTGTGTGTGTATCTCTACTCTGTGAATATATAGAAGAGTTATAAACTGATTTGCAAAAGATAACTTATTTACTAGTGATCACCTCACAAAAAAACAATTAATAAGAAATAGCTTAACGGCTGGGCACGGTGGTCACATCTGTAATCTCAGCACTTTGGGAGGCCTCGGTGGGCAGATCCCTTGAGGCCAGGAGTTCGAGGCCAACATGGAGAAACCCCGTCTCTACTAAAAATACAAAAATTAGCAGGGTGTGTCTATGATCCCAGCTACTCGGGAGATGAGGCAGGAGGCAAGAGAATGGCTTGAACCCAGGAGGCGGAGGTTGCAGTGAGCTGAGAACATGCCACTGTGCTCCAGCCTGGGCGACAGAGTGAGATTCTGTCTCTAGAAAAATAAATAAATAGCTTAACTTCCAGATATGTTTTCTGTGGCTCTAACTTTAGTACTTTTGCCAATAACTTTTCTTAAGACGTGTGTTTCGTGAAATGCCAATAGTTACATAGTCAAATTAATTTGAGAGATTGTGCATACTCTATCATCCCTCTTGATAATTCAGTGAATTTGAACATGTTATAGGCTTCTAGAAATGTCCCAATAAAGACATCTGTTTCACTTTCAGAAGTGAAACACATTTCTCAACATTTCTCAAGGTAATTTGACCATGATACATCTTTTTTTTTTTAATCATTTTTAACAGCCAACAAATTGGAGCCCTATGTAAGTCAACTTACTTAGAGAATAATGCTGTGAAGGAAATGGAAACTTGATGTTAAAGTTAAAAGAGATCTCTGAAATAATTTAGTTCAGCACTTACATTTTAGTATTTAACAGATAAGAAGACTGAGTTCCATGAGATATACACACACACACACACACACACATACACACACGTATGTATATCCCTGGCATAAAGACACATAGTGGCTGACTAAATATTGTCAGATAAATGAATAAGTGAGTAAGGCTAGTGTTAGGACTCAAGACTCATATTTCTCAGTCCATTGAGCTTTTCAAGGGACTTATTTTCTCCTAAAGACCATGTAATCAGATCACTAGAGTCTTTCATAAGACAGGTTATTAGCTGAACGGCCTTGAGCGCATATTCTGTTTGAAAATCAGGATAATACCTCTCTAACGAGGTTGTCAGTATTAATTGAGATGTTACACATGAGAAGAGCTTATCACACAATGCATATTAGGTATTCAGTAAATGTTAGTTTATATTCATTTCTCTGATCATATTATCTATAAAAAATGATAATATCTATGATAGTGTATTAGTCTGTTCTTAGGCTGCTAATAAAGACATACCTGAGACTGGGTAATTTATAAAGAAAAAGAGGTTCAATGAACTCACAGTTTCATGGTTAGGGAGGCCTCACAAACATGGTAGAAGGTGAAGAAGGAGGAAAGGCAAGTCTTACATGGCAGCAGACAAGAGAGCATGTCCAGGGGAACCACCCTTTTATAAAACTATCGATCTTGTGAGACTTATTTGCTATCACAAGAACAGCATGGGAAAGACCCATCCCCATGATTCAATTACCTCCCACTGGATCCCTCTCCCAACACGTTAGGATTATGGGAGTCACAATTCAAGATGAGATTTGGGAGGGAACACAGCCAAACCATAACAGGTAGTGTTGTCCTGTTGGCTAAAAACATTTTATGTATTTTATTGATTATAGCATAGCATAAAGAGCACAAATTTTAAGTATACAGCTTACTGAAAATTAACAGCAGAACAAACCTGGGTAATCAGTATCTAGGCTAATAAACAGGGCATTACTAGAGCATTACCAGAGCATTACTAGAACTCCAGAAGATATTCCCATATCTGCTTCCATTCATTATTCATCAGGGTGTTTCATGTAAATAAAAACATGTAGCACATATTCTTCTGTGTTGAGTTCTTTTTGCTCAAATTATGTTTGTGAGATCTATCAATATTATTGTATGAAGTAATATTGTATGACATGTAGCATTACAATAATTGTAATTATTGTGTGTAATTATTGTATGGAGTAATATTGTATGCGAGTATTCATTTTCATTGCTATAGTATAGTATAGTATAGTATAGTACAGTACTGTATAGTATAGTATTATGCTATGTGACTATACAATGATTTATTTGTCCTTTCTACTAATGGTGAGTATTTGGATAGCTTCTGGTTTGGGGCCATAATGAAAAGTCCTGCAATGATCATTCATGAACATATCCTCTGGTGAACATATATATTCATTTATATTGGATTATACTTACAAGTGGGATTTCTGAGTATATGTATGTTCAATTTTAGTAAATATCACCAAAGTTTTCCAAAATGTTTGTAAAAATGTATACTCCCACCAGCAGTACATGAGACTTCCAATACATTCCAGAAGATTGAAACTAAAATTACAGCCATGAATTTAATATAGAGCAAAATACAAAGTGCATGAATTGGAGGCAGCAGGTATTAATGACAGAGCATTGGAGTTTAACTAGTTTCTTGGTTCTAATATAGGCTCTTCAAGTAACTTGCCATGTGATCTTGGAAAAAACCCTGTGATTTCACTTATTTAAGCAATGTGTAATTCATACACATATTCAATTTTGTATATAATTGAAGGTGTTGAGGAGCCCATAATGGAGGGTGATGATTGGGACTCATCATGAGCTTTACTTAAGAATATCTGAACTAGGTGATATTTAAAGTCTCTTCCAATGATAACAACAGTAACAGAAATTCCTTTAAAAGCCAACATTTCAACTATTTTTTTAGTGTCATATTTCAAACACACATCTGGTAAAATAAAATATTTCCTGGGTAAATTTAACTGCTGGTGGCAACAAAGATAAGTATTTCCAAATTAGTTATCATTTAAAGAAATTATTTTGAATCATACTCAACAAATATGATGTCTCAGTCGAATTTGTGCTGCTATAATGGAATGCCTAAGAAACAGTAATTTATAAAGAACAGAGATTTATTTCTTATGGTACCAGAGGCTGGGAAGTCAGTGGTCAAGGGACCTGCATTTGGCAAGGGCTTTCTTGCTGCATCATTTCACATTGAAAGGCAGAAGGGCAAGAGAGCATGTACACATGAGAGAACAAGAGATTGAACTCACCCCCTCAAGCCCTTTTATAATCAACATTAATCCATTTATAAAGGTGGAACCCTCATGAACGAAACACCTCTCATTAAGCCCCACCTCCCAACACTATTGCTTGGGAATTAAGTTCCAGTACATGCCATTTGGAGGACACACTCAAACCATATCATACAGTCATGAAGTCATCAAAAACAAATTAATAAAAACCTGAAACATAGATGATACTCTACTATTATTAATCCACACAAATTCATGCTATCATTCCAATAAAATTATGAGGATATGGAAATAAGGAGATTGTAAAGAACTGTTCTTGATATTATCCATTAAAAAACAGATTTGCAACTGTTTTAAAATCAAGGAAAAGTTAACATTCTTTAAGTAAATGCATTTGAATAAGAATTTCCAGGAAAGGCCATCATGATATATTCAACTGAACAGTTTCCTTGATAATGATATTGCTTTTGTTAATTATACAGTTTAATATGGAAATATATTTCTGAAATCATCTCTAAGTTTCTCAACCTAAAGTAGGTGGAATGATTTGAAAAGCAGAGGTCTTATTGTGTAAAATTTTACACCACATGTTTTAAAAATATTATTGTCAGCATTAGTCACTCTTTAGAAACTTTAATTGCACATTAAGAGGATAAAAACATTAAAGACAATAAGTTAGGTAGCTGTCACATGAGCCAGGATTTGTTTGTTTGGTCACCTTGTTATTACTCATCTTAATGTTAGTAACCAATATATCTCTAAAAGAATTGGATGCTGAATGAGAATGTACTAAAGGGAGAAGAGTTTGGGAGCATAAGTCACAGAATTGGGCTAGAAGATTACTGTTGTAAGGGGTTGGTTAGCCTCAGAGAAAGTAAGTAGAATAGCATATACAGAAGTAACCTGAAAAGAGATGCAAATTGCTGAGTAGAATAACCTCATTTACAAATAAGTAAAAAGAGACCCCTATTTGCCTTTTCCAGAAACAATCAAAATAATCTGCTACATTATTTATAGAGTTCAAAAGCAGCACCAGTGTTCCCTTCTCCTGTAGTTTTTAATAGTCGAATGGATAACTCTAGTTAGATTCTGTCTCACCTGGGAGAAGATGGCTGGACTATTTGAACTCTCCAAGTCCTTTCTAGCAGTAAGATTCTTCAATATATTTTGCTCCTGGGATACAGAGTAAATATAGTACATCTGGAAATGTCAGCAAAAACACTTGCAATGTCTTTCTACTTTATTTTAATGAAGGATAATGTTCCTCTATATAAAACTGCTAAGGCTGCCCATGCTTGCCTTCACAATAGAAATCCCTGAAGAAGAATCACTCAGACTCCCATTAACTTCCAAGACTCAACCCTGGAAATCAACAGCAACCAGAACATCACTTCATATAGATCTGCTGTGAAAAAACTCACAGTCCATTTATAACAAAGGGAATTTACAAAGCATGAAGTTGTCATTTTTTTCTCTCTTATCTTATGTATGATGGTGAAAATATTATATTGTGAAATTTTCAAAAGTGAATTACTATAGATATTTAGAAATTTAAATAAAACAATTAAATGTAGAAATGGGAAAGTAAAATTGATATTAGCCATAATGATGATAAAAGTCTGTGATTGAACATTTAGTACACAAAGGATTAGCAACCATTCTATTTTGTCGTGATTTGTAGTATATCATGTTATATGTGTCCGTAGATGATACATGGTTCATATGATACATATATGCACTATACATGTAGGAACAATTCCTTCCAAACCTGCCTTGATCTGGCTTTCAGCTCTCCAATCATGTACATTACTATACTTGCTCTTACTATACCCTTTGATCTAGCCAGACTGTCAACTACTGTCTATTTTATAATATTTTCTGTCTTTCTCCCTCTATGCTTTCATTCACATTTCAATTTTGATGTAAGATATTTTCCTTCCAGGATTTACGCCTCCTGTTGTCATCTGTCTTATTTCAAAATGCAACATATCCCCCTATATCAGAGTCTCCATTTATACATCCTTAACTTGTTCTTTACATACTCTCTCTCTATATATACTTAAATTAAAATGTTTATGATTTTGAAAGCACTACTAGATTTGGGCATAATTACAAACGATGAAAATTTTCTTTGGTATCTTTCCATTTCCCGTTTGAATCTTTTGTTTCTGTTTCTCTTCCTTTAGGAAACTAGCAGTAACTCACTTATTTGCGTTACTAGACTATGCCAGTTCACTATTTCACCCAGAATTTGGAAGATAGTTAAAAACAATTCACATTTTAAACTGCTGATTTCTAATTCTTCCCATCCAGTGCCCCCTCCCCTGCTGATATCCAGTAAAAAAGCAATAAAAGATAATTTCCTAAATTATGTAAATTATGTTGTTAGCATACTGATTCACTCATTGAGATGTACTTGCAGCATAATGTCAAGTCCTTGTATTTGTATGTTGATTGCATTTTAAAAGTACTTTCATAACTATCACTTATTATGTATATAGTAGGCAGGAAGGGTAGGTTATTATTTCCATATTGCTGATTAGGAACATGAGACCAGGAAAGCTTAAATAACTTGAATAAGATCAAACAGTAAGTAAGTATTTGTGCTGAGTCTAGAAGTAAAATTATCTGACTCCAAACAATGAAACTCTATTTGTGGATTTTTAGTTCGTTTTGAAAAACTAAAAGTGTTTTGGGGAAGATAGGCCTTTCTAGTCTCTTACAATTATATATACGCACCTGTCTACATAAAATNTTTATTTTAATGAAGGATAATGTTCCTCTATATAAAACTGCTAAGGCTGCCCATGCTTGCCTTCACAATAGAAATCCCTGAAGAAGAATCACTCAGACTCCCATTAACTTCCAAGACTCAACCCTGGAAATCAACAGCAACCAGAACATCACTTCATATAGATCTGCTGTGAAAAAACTCACAGTCCATTTATAACAAAGGGAATTTACAAAGCATGAAGTTGTCATTTTTTTCTCTCTTATCTTATGTATGATGGTGAAAATATTATATTGTGAAATTTTCAAAAGTGAATTACTATAGATATTTAGAAATTTAAATAAAACAATTAAATGTAGAAATGGGAAAGTAAAATTGATATTAGCCATAATGATGATAAAAGTCTGTGATTGAACATTTAGTACACAAAGGATTAGCAACCATTCTATTTTGTCGTGATTTGTAGTATATCATGTTATATGTGTCCGTAGATGATACATGGTTCATATGATACATATATGCACTATACATGTAGGAACAATTCCTTCCAAACCTGCCTTGATCTGGCTTTCAGCTCTCCAATCATGTACATTACTATACTTGCTCTTACTATACCCTTTGATCTAGCCAGACTGTCAACTACTGTCTATTTTATAATATTTTCTGTCTTTCTCCCTCTATGCTTTCATTCACATTTCAATTTTGATGTAAGATATTTTCCTTCCAGGATTTACGCCTCCTGTTGTCATCTGTCTTATTTCAAAATGCAACATATCCCCTATATCAGAGTCTCCATTTATACATCCTTAACTTGTTCTTTACATACTCTCTCTCTATATATACTTAAATTAAAATGTTTATGATTTTGAAAGCACTACTAGATTTGGGCATAATTACAAACGATGAAAATTTTCTTTGGTATCTTTCCATTTCCCGTTTGAATCTTTTGTTTCTGTTTCTCTTCCTTTAGGAAACTAGCAGTAACTCACTTATTTGCGTTACTAGACTATGCCAGTTCACTATTTCACCCAGAATTTGGAAGATAGTTAAAACAATTCACATTTTAAACTGCTGATTTCTAATTCTTCCCATCCAGTGCCCCTCCCCTGCTGATATCCAGTAAAAAAGCAATAAAAGATAATTTCCTAAATTATGTAAATTATGTTGTTAGCATACTGATTCACTCATTGAGATGTACTTGCAGCATAATGTCAAGTCCTTGTATTTGTATGTTGATTGCATTTTAAAAGTACTTTCATAACTATCACTTATTATGTATATAGTAGGCAGGAAGGGTAGGTTATTATTTCCATATTGCTGATTAGGAACATGAGACCAGGAAAGCTTAAATAACTTGAATAAGATCAAACAGTAAGTAAGTATTTGTGCTGAGTCTAGAAGTAAAATTATCTGACTCCAAACAATGAAACTCTATTTGTGGATTTTAGTTCGTTTTGAAAACTAAAAGTGTTTTGGGGAAGATAGGCCTTTCTAGTCTCTTACAATTATATATACGCACCTGTCTACATAAAATGTCAACTCTGAAAGCATGATGGAATGTTATAAAATATTTCAGTTTTGCTCCTAGGGAGAGGCAAGAAGTCAAATTCACCTAAGAACTACAGTTAACAAATTTAAATGAAACTATATGTTTCTTTCATAAAGATTAATTCTTAAAATATAATATAGCAGCATAATTGACACATCATTAATTTTTTAAGAAAGTACACATATCAAAAGTTGATAGGAAAGATAATTATGGTACATTTCCTATTTTTATTTTAAACAAAGTACATCTTCTATTTCAAGTTAAAGGTAGGAGTTATGTCTCATAATTGGAAGAGTTCGGAAAGGCCCAGGGCATTAACTATAAGTAGTATTCAGCTCGGCATTCTTTTGTAAATACTGAGAATAAAAGTTGTAAAAATATATACCAAATTATCATGAAGCAAAACTCAATTTTCTCATATTTTCAATCTAAACAAAGTTACTAACTCTAGTTCCAGTGAATACATTCAACTTGCTATTATGTTATATTTCTGGCATGTCTCCCCCACCCCCAAAAATTACTGGAACTATGATTTGAAAACTTATTGGGTACTAAAGAAACGCTGATCCTCATATGCTTTCCCTCTGTCGTGCTCACTCTTGCTCTTTCTCTCATTCATTCACCAATTCCTTCACAGAGGTGGTGTTATATTTTACCCAACAGCCATTTCCCTCATCTTGTCTGCTAGTAGGACTTCAACTTTATTCAAATGACAAAACGTGTTCAGTTCCAGTGGATGAATCATGATAGATTTAACTTAGAAGTTGGCAAACTATATGTAAAGGTCCAGGTAGTAAATACTTTAGGCTTTATGGCTCATATGGTCTCTGTTGCAACTATATTCAACTCACCTGCTATGTCATGAATACAGCCTTAGACAATATATAAATAAATGTGCATAGCAGTGTTCCAATAAATCGTTATTTTCAAAATAGGTGTGCATCATACTTTTCCAGAGAAACTATGGTCTAAGTCAATCACGGCTCTCTCATTCCTCTTAGACAGTGATAGAACTGGAAATGTGCCTTATACTATATTCTGATCAAGAACAGATATGGATAAACTTGCTGTGGGCTTCTGAGAATGATTTTCACCTCTGATAAGAGAGGGAAATGGGAGATTTCAGTTTGTTTCTCCTCCTTTCTTCTTCCCTTCCCTGAGTACTATTGTATATATGAAGGCTGGAGGTGCAGCAACCATCTTCCAAATATGAGACAATAGGCCTAGGGATGGAAACTATTTATGATAATGATGGAGTTAGAAGATAAAATAGGCCTGCATTTTTTATGACATTGCAGAGCCAACGACCAACCTTGGAAACTAACCTCTGGATTTATAGTCGAGTATCAGAAAAATGTATTTATTATGTAATACATTGTTGATTGGTTATAATAGCACTTAAATTCTTTCTAAAAGGTCATATTTGGTAATTGGCTTCATTTTGCCCACTTCATTGATCAGTTGTATTGCACAATTTACAGAATCACAAAATTTCTATTCCTCATATCTTTGTCTTACACATAGATGCATCTTGCCATGTTTTAGATCCCTTAGTCCTTTATGCTCCTTCATGGCATTCTCTCAGCTTCAACCCATGCTAGCAATTGCTTCAACTTCACAATGGCCCAGTTCAAAATTTTTAAGAAAGAAATCTAATTGTCCTTGTTCCTCTTTGTCAGACCACATGGACCACTGGCAGACCTACAAATGGGCCACATTTGGGTCAAGTTCAAAGTCTTAGCCCAATCAACTTCAGGGAGAAATGGTAATGGATAAAACATGGTCGCCATCCCTGTACAGTTCTCTGAGTAAGGCAGTTTACGTTCAACAGGGTTATGGGTGGGGAGGTACTGTAAAATGTATCTGGTATAATAATTTATAATTTGATGTTGGTGCACAACAGTCTTCATTACCAGCAGGTTGATAGCAATTTTCAAGTTATATTCTAAGGACATTTACTTATTTCATCTGTAAAAAAGGGGGAGGCATTTATGTAGTCCTTTCGACTTTGATATTTTCCAACACCTATCTTCATGAGAGGCATTGTCAGTGGTTTAATTTCTCATACTACATTCTTTGGCAGAACACTTTTCTGCCTCGACTTGTGGCAATAAGTTGATAGCATACTCCTCTTTCTCCCTATATCCTTAGAAAGGTAACATATGTGTTTTCTCTTTCAAATAGGATCCTATGGCCTGGATATAACAAGAGCTGAATAGTATAATGGTATCCACTATCTTTTAAGAATGAAGTTTTCCACATGAAGTACATTTTCAAGGCAACTTATCATTAAAACGCCAACACTATTTTAAAATGTAACTTTTATGGTTAATCTATCTAAAATCTTTCATATACCTAAAATCTGTATGCTTCCTGCCTTCCTAAATAAATGACATTGAACATAAATTGCTTTAACCTGGGTTAATAATTATAAATATCCAACATTCAAGAGTGTCATAATCCAGTTTGAAGACAGGTTTTTGTTTTGTCTCTTCTCCCACTATTTATTTATTTATTTATTTGTTTAGATGGAATCTGGTCCTGTCACACAGGCTGAAGTGCAGTGGTGCAACCATAGCTCACTGTAGCCTCAATCTCCTGGGCTCAATGATTTTCCCTTCTCAGTCTCCCGAGAAGCTAGGACTACAGGCACAAGCCACCGTGCCTGGCTAATTTTTATTTTTTTGTACAGATGCTATCTCCCTATGTTGCCCAGGCTGGTTTTGAACTCCTGAACTCAAACAATCCTCCAACCTTGGCCTCCCAATGTGTTGGAATTTCAGGCATGAGCCACCACACCAGGCCTTCTTCTTCTACTTATAGAATATTACTGTTACTGATGAGAATTTGTCTTAAGTCTCCAGATTTCTGATTTTTTTTTTCTCTTCTATGATAAGGGAGACTAGATAAATAAACGTAAGAATTTTCTGCTGGTTAAAAGTCAATAAAATATTGGAGGAAGGCTACTATAATTGGAATTGTAAATATTGGAATTGTAATTACAGGCTTCAAAGTCCAAGTCTTTGTAATTACCTTATAGGAGCTTGAAAGTATTTTTCAGATATTTAAGGGTTATATTCTGGCTGGTTGAGTTCATCCAGAGACAAACCTTCAAACAGTCTCCTCAACAGCTCACAATGCTACCCGTATTTGATTATTAATGTTCTAACTGCTGTAATTCATTATTTTATGCAATAAATATTTATTATGCTCCTCCAGTGGGCTGGCTCTTCTCTAGGTATGAGACACAGTCCTGGCTTTTCAGGAGCTCAAAGCCAAGCAAGAAAGTACATGAGGATGTAACCAACTAGAATACACTGCCAAAAGTGAAGAAATCATGCATAATCAAAGTCATATGACATCCCAGAGATAGGATGATCTTTAGGTTGTGGTTGTCAAGGAAGCCATCACAGAAGTGACATTAGAACTAGATCTTGAGAAGGGGACAGTTTGTCAAGTTTAACAAAAGTTAGACAGGGGGAAAGGCACCTTAGGCAGAAATATAAATATAAATCATTTTTCAGTTAAGGAATCTGAGACATTTATACGACAAAAATGTAGCATCAATGTAGACTACTAAAGTAGCAATTGATCTGTAGTCAGTTTTAATCTGCTTTATCCCTTATTTTCAGATATAAAGGACTGCCAGAAAGAGACACACAAATGGTATTTTTAAAGTTAGTTTGGAAATTCTAGTAGAAAACAGTTTATACCTAGGGTAGAATACTGTCCTTCTCTAATTGAATAATTTTTTTTTCAAACAGGCCTAACACATTTTGGAATGAGAAAGAATATTAGTTCAGGCTTCCAAATAGCAACACAGTTTCTGAAAATCTTTTAGGTAACATGTATCAATTCAGACAATCAATGCAGTGACATTTGCCAAAGACAGTTTAGTCTCTGTATTAGTCACGGTTATCTAGAGGAACAGAAAGAATGGAGTATGTATATATATGTGAGTTTATTAAGTATTAACTCACATGATCACGAGGTCCCAAAATAGGACGTCTGCAGGCTGAGGAGCAAGGAGAGCCAATCCGAGTTCCAAAACTGAAGAGCTTGGAGTCCAATGTTGGAGAATAGGAAGCATTCAGCATGGGAGAAAGATGTAGGCTGGGAGGCTAGGCCGGTCTCTCTTTTCACATTTTTCTGCCTGCTAATATTCTAGCTATGCTGGCAGCTAATTAGATTGTGCCCACTCAGATTAAGAGTGGGTCTGCCTTGCCCAGCCCACTGACTCAAATGTTAATCTCCTTTGGCAACACCCTCACAAACACACCCAGGATCAATACTTTGTATCCTTCAATCCAATCAAGTTGACTCTCAGTATTAACCATCACAGTCTCACACCCAAAAGGTTATTTTTTCCTACTAAGCCAAAGGCGTTAACAAATTTTAGTTTGGAGAAAAGTGAAAGCAATAAAACTAAGATGTATTTAATAACTTTGCTTCTTTGACAATTCCAACAATTGTTTTATAGCTACCTTATATGCTTATTTCATATTCTGTGTCACTATATAAGTGTTATGAATATGCTGGACCTATATATCTTGAAATAGGATAGATAATTTTAAAGATTTTATTGATAATTGGTTCTAAAATATTTGATCACCTTGTAAAACTATATGTCTATAGTGCTATAAATGAATACAGATATATGTCATGATATACCTACAAATATATTTATAATTATATGATTTTACCTATATGTCATGCCTATATATATAACTGAATTTCAAAGTAATGTAATGTATTCTATAAGGCAACAACTCACGTACACTCTGAATTTGATCTCCAGAATAAGTACCAAAGCATTTTCTTTAGAAAATAATGGAAAGTATAAAACACATACAAAAATACAAAGGTTATTAAGAATGATATTCTAGTTAACATATAAGAACATCTAGATGACCTTGGTTTGGCAGTGGCTTTTATATACAACACCAAAAGCATGACACAAGTGAAACAATTGGAAATTTTGACGGTATTAAAATTAAAAACTTATTCTCTGCTATAGACTCTATCAAGGAAATGAAAATACAAGTGACAGCCTGGTTGAAAATATTGGCAGAACACAAATCTGATAAAGGACTGTAATCCAAAATATATAAAGACCTCTTAAAACACAACTATAAGAAAGCAGACCAGGCATGGTGGCTCACACCTGTAATCCCAGCACTTTGGGAGGCTGAGGTGGAAGGATCACTTGAGGCCAGGAGTTCAGAACCTGTCGCTACCCAAAAAATGCAACAAATTAGCTTAGCGTGGTGGCATGCACCTGCAGTCCCAGCTATTTTGGGGGTTGAGGTGCGAAGATCCCTTGAGGCCCAGAGGTCGAGGCTGCAGTGAGCTGAGTTATTGACACTGCACTCCAGCCTGGGTGACAAAGTGAAACTGTGTCTCCAAAAAAAAAAAAAAAAAAAAAAACAGAAACCAACTCAAAACTTGGATGAGGAGGCCTGTGCATGAAGGTCTGGCAGCTCTTCTCAAACTCCTTGGTTAAAGGAAAGCAACAACAACAATTTATCATCAATATGCTACTCATAAGTAAGTGTGGGATAAAAGAAACTTGGAATTTATGTATCTCCTCTCATTTTACAAGTACGATTCCTTTGGGTAAAGAGTCATCAACCAAATATCCAAAAGTATAAACAAATATCAGAAAGTAAAAAGTATTAACAAAAGTTCAACACGATGGCTTCAGGAGGGCTGCAATGGCAAGGGAGGCAGCCGCGGCAGCAGTAGTGGCAAAGTTGGCCATGGTGGTGGTAGCAGCAGCAGCAAGCCGTGGTGACAGCATGGGCTCCAGGCCAGGACCATTAGTAGAAGCAGACCATGTGCAGGAAGGCCTGGCCGTTCTTCTCCTCCAACTTCTGCAGCAGCCGATCAATCTCATTCTCCGTATCCTCTGAGCGCTGCATACACTGGCAGAGCTCGCAGATGAGAAATGCCCCTATGATGGCATCTTCCTGGTTGTCCTGGATGTCCATGTTCACCACATGCACTGGCTGGCAGGTCTCCTGTTCTCTGGAATTCAGATCTTCCACCACTGGTCATCAATTTTCTCTTCACAAGTGATGATCAGATCAAACACATCTTTGCAATCCTGGAACCTTTCTGGCCGGAGCTTGATTCTCTTATTTCTGTCTAACATATACAGAATGCCATTCTGTGTATAGAGTTCTTCGTCTGTCGTGATAAGATCAATGTACATTTCATCATATGTGGTTTCGAAATCATAAATATTTGGCTTGTTAGGTGCTGGTCCTGGAAACTTCACATGAGGTACTGTTCCAAAGGACTGGACACTGAATCCTCATTTGCTGAGGATACTGTGTGCCTCCATGCTCCGGTTCTGGTTACTTGAGCACACCACCGCCACCCGCAGCGGTAACAATGACCACCCACGATGCTCTCACTTACGCTTCTACCGACCACAGCACCTTAGTGCCAGTAGAATGGCGACCAAAAATGGTGACCGTGTCTCAGGGGATATAGTACGTGGCGTCTGCGCTTGCCAGTCTCCTCGCAAGCCCCGAGTGCGGAGCCACAGGTACGCTGGCATCCAGGCTCAGGCAACGCATTCTGTGACAGTTGGCGGCTGGCGCCTGCGCAGCCACACCCGCGCTCCGCAAGGTGCAGCCCAGCCACATTTAAAATATATATACTTTTTCGGCCAGGCTCTGCGGCTTATGCCTGTAATCCCAGCACTTTGGGAGGCCGAGGCGGGTGGATCACCTGAGGCCGGAAGTTCGAGACCAGCCTGACCAACATGGAGACACTCCGTCTCTACTAAAATTACAAAATTAGTCAGGCATGGTGGCGCATGCCTGTAATCCCAGCTACTCGGGAGGTTGAGGCAGAAGAATCACTTGAACCCGGGAGGTGGAGGATGCGGTGAGCCAAAATCGTGCCATTGCACTCCAGCCTGGGCAACCAGAGCAAAACTCCATCTTCAAAAAGCAAACAAGCAAATAAAATATATACATATATATATGGTTTTTTTTTTCTCTGTATAGCGGAAACCTTATTGTTGTAAGTTCAATTGAAGGCTTTTAAAAAAACCTTTTAAGGAATTCTATAACCATCACCAAAAAGTCAGTCTGTCCACCTGCATGATCTCCCAGAGCACTTCTGCCCCATGTGAGTATGGGGTGGGGAGACAAAAGCAGCATGTGTGGGGCAGTTGTCTGACAAGCTGCTGTCCAAGCTGGTTAATCTCCTGTCCGTCAGTTCTTCCCGTAAATCAAGACCTTACAATTGGCATCCCAGTGGTCCACGTTAGTAGAAGCAATGGCCCACTGTAAGATAGGGATGACTACTTGGCTTCTCAGCAAGGTGACAGGGCTACGCTGAATAAACCTGGTGGATAGCCTGAACAGGTCGTCTACCGTGTCAGAGTGATTCTGGAGACCATTCTGCTGTTCTAGGAGCTGAAAGGTGGGAATGCACAGTGCCTGGACATGTCTAGTGGTCCCTGCCCACAGCCATCTTCCATGCCATACTCATCTACGAGGATAATGCCAAGGTATAGGAAACAAGAATGCTGATGTACGTGGCACACATTCACACAAATGGTGAATCATTCTAGTGGTTACAGCAGCACGGCAGATCCTTTGCCTACACAGCGAACTGCAAAGTGCAGGCACCTGCAACAGTGCTTTGCAATCTGATTATGAGCCGAGTGCTTATTTAGAGACTCGCATAAAATTGGCCATATTTCCTGTGTGACTTTTTGGCACCGATGAGTCTGTCTGTTTTCCACAGTGGAATTCATATGGCTAAATATCACTGCAAGGCGATCTAAGAACAGTGTCAATGGTTAGATAATTCCTTAAAGGATTTGCCAAAGGAGACAACAATGGGAGCCGTCACCGTGACACACAAACAACTTCCAGACTTCCACAAGCAAGTCACTAGTGCTGAGGAATGTAACCAAGTTTGCTGGGCCTTATGAAAACTCACCAGGTTCTTTCGATAGCTCACGCTTCTGCACTGTGCCTGTCACCCAGGAATGTCTTTTTAAATTAGAAGACTGGAAGGAAACAAAAACCACAGTGTGTTCCACAGTCAGAAACCTCTGTCGTGGCAGAGGGGCCTTCACTGCCACCAGGGTGTCCTGCCAGACAGAAAGAGACTCCAGGCTTCTGAAGGCCACCCTGGGGAGTTCCTGTTTGGGGGTGTGGGAAAATCAGGGAGGTTTAAAAAAAGATGGCTGTGGCCTGCCTGGCGTGGTGGGAGGGGAGGTGGTTTCCTGGCAAACTGATTTCTAAAAGGAAAGATAATTTCAAGAAAATAAAAAAGGAAAACTAAGTGGAAAAAAAGCCTTGTAAAATCGAATTCCAAATTAATGCTAACACTCTCTCTTCTGCTTTTGAAAACTCCAATTATTAGAACTTTTCCTTCAAATTACCATCTATCAAACTACATATCATTTGTGTTTGCTCATGGCTCTCTTCATTTTCAAAGTTAGATTGTTTGGAAATAAATCTCAGTTGCAGAGCTGTAACTTAGGCAGGGTTATCAAAAAGTTGCTTAAGTCTGTCATCCTAGCAGTTTGGGAGGCCAAGGCAGACTGATCGCCTGAGCCTAGGATTTCTAGACCAGCCTGGGCAACATGGTGAAACCCTGTCTCCTTTAAAAATACAAAAAATTAGCCAGGCTTGGGGTGTGGTGTCGGGCACCTATGGTCCCAGCTACTCGAAGGCTGAGGTGGGAGGATCACTTGAACTTGGGAGGTCAAGGTTACAGTGAGCCTTGGTTGCACCAATGCACTCCAGCCTGGGCAACAGAATGATACACTGTGTCAAAACAGAAACAAACACAAAAACAAAACATGTTGCTTAAGGGCATTAAAGTACATAGGGCTAGAAATGTTTTTTAAAAATATGTATAATTACACAAAAGAATGAAATTGGACTCTTACCTTACATCATATAAAAAATTAACTCGGAATGAATCAAAGACCTAAACATAGGAGCTTTCTTGAAGAAAACATAGATGAAAAGCTTCATGACATTAGATTTGACAGTGATTTCTTGGACATGACACCAAAAGCACAGGCAGCAGAAGAAAAAAAAATAGAGAAATTGAATTATATCAAATTAAAATATTTTGCATGAATGACACTATCAAAAGAGCAAAAACTCAACTGACACACTTGGGGAAAGTATTCACAAATCATATATCTGACAAGAGGTTCATATCCAGAATAAATATTAAGAACTCCTCTATCTCAAAACCAGAAATGCTAACAACCAGATTTAAAAATGGGCAAAGGACCTGAATAGATATATATTCTCCAAAGCGTATGTACAAATAGCCAATAAACACATGAAAAGATTTTCAACATCACTAATGACTAAGCAAATGCAAATCAAAACCATAGTGAGATACCACTTCACACCCACTAGGATGGCATATATATATATACACACACATATATATTATATATATGTTTTTAAAAACAGAAAAGAATAAGGATTGCAAGGATGTGGAGAAATTTAAACCCTTGTGCACTGCTCTTAGAAATGTAAAATGATGCAGCCACTATGGAAAATAGTATGACTATTCCTCAAAAAATTAAAAATAGAAATAGCACATGATCCAGCAATTCCACTTCTGAGTATATACCCGAAACAATTGAAAGCAAGGACTCAAGCAGATATTTGTACACGAATGTTCATAGCAGCATTATTCCCAATAGCCAAGAGATAGAAGCAAACCACATGTCCATTAGTGAATGAATGTATAAACAAAGTGTGGTATTTACATACAATGGAGTATTATTCAGCTATATAAACAAAGGAAATTCTGATACATGTTACAACATGGATGAACCTTGAAGACATTATGCTGAGTGAAATAAGACAATCGCAAAAGACAAGCATTGTATGAATCTACATATTTGAGGAACCTAAAGTAGTCAAATTCATAGAGACAGAAGTAGAACGGTGTTTGTGAGGAAAGGGGAGTTATTTTTTAATGAGTGCAGAGTTTCAGTTTTGTAAGATGAAAAAATTCTGGAAATGGGTGGTAGTAGTGGCTGCACAATTATGTGAATGTACTTTATGTCACTGAACCGTACACTTAAAACTGGTTAAAATTATAAATTTTATCTACATTTTACCACAATTTAAAATATAAACATTGATACACACACTGGAACTATGTCCAATCAATAGTGGCCCACCAATTGTAACAAATGGACCATACCAGTGCAAAATGTAAATAATAGGGAAAGCTGACAAAAGAGTAAGGAGGTATAGGAACTATGTACTTTCTGCTTTTTTTTTTTCCTACTGTAAACTTAAAATTGCTTTAAAAATCACCTATTTAAAAACAAAATAAATATACATACTAAGCTTATTACCTCAAGAAACATGACCTTTCCCTCAATCAGGATTCTCTACTTGCACTAGCACAGTGGTGAGTTTGTCTCTGGCCCTAAGCCAGACTTCATGGCAGCCAGTAATGATGAAAAAGCCAGACACCCTATGTCAAGGGCAGAAAGGCCAATGTTCTAGGGCTTCTTTGATTCCCTTTTTTTCCTCTATTTTTTTTTCTCATAGTACATTTTTCTGTAGAGTTATGGTTGAATTTGTTGCTGCCTGCCTCAGATGCCACAGTTGTTTGTTATGGCTCTGATATTTAATTAGGATCTGACCAATTCNTAAGCTTATTACCTCAAGAAACATGACCTTTCCCTCAATCAGGATTCTCTACTTGCACTAGCACAGTGGTGAGTTTGTCTCTGGCCCTAAGCCAGACTTCATGGCAGCCAGTAATGATGAAAAGCCAGACACCCTATGTCAAGGGCAGAAAGGCCAATGTTCTAGGGCTTCTTTGATTCCCTTTTTTTCCTCTATTTTTTTTTCTCATAGTACATTTTCTGTAGAGTTATGGTTGAATTTGTTGCTGCCTGCCTCAGATGCCACAGTTGTTTGTTATGGCTCTGATATTTAATTAGGATCTGACCAATTCTGATAACACAAGAATTAACTTGTATAGTTTAGATTATTTTTCTGGAGTATACCCCCCTCTGGCTTGTATAAATGGTAATCTATTTATTTCTTTTAAGTATGTCTTTCTATTTCAGCCAACATTTATTGAGAAAGCACCTTGTATCAGATAATTTTCAAAGTTCTAAGAATATGATTAAAAACATTTTTTTTTTTACCTCAGTTGATACTACTGTCTAGTAAAGGAGACAGACATTAAACAAACAAGCTTGCAAATAAAAATGTAAATATATTCAAGGAGGAAATGAAGTAGCTGCAATGACTCACTTTAGATTAGATGGTCAGAAAAAACCTATTTGTGGGAAGTAACTTTCAAGACGAAGCCAGTAAGATGACTAGGAGCCAGCCAGGTGAAGTGTGGGGAGAGAGTATTTAGGCAGAAAGAAGAGTATGAGCAGATTTTCTGAGATGGGAATGTGCTACGTGAATTTGGGCAAAAAGAGCCAAAAGGCCAGTGTGACTGCAGTGTAGTGAGGGGAAGACGGGCACAGGTGAGTTCTGAGAGGTGGACAACTGTCAAGTCATATAAGATCTTATATCTCTGGTAGGTGTTTTCATGTTTAGAGTAATAAGAT
>NW_016818859.1:0-444 GCF_001698545.2 Rhinopithecus bieti
AGCAATGGGACATTTTAGAATGCATTGAAGCTTATGGTTTTGTTGCTAGTTTTGTCTGAGAATATTTCTGACGAAGTTCTTTGTGATGTGTGAATTCATCTCACAGAGAAACACCTTTCTTTTCATGGATCAGTTTGCTAACACTGTGTTCATGGAATCTGAAAAGGGATATTTGCAAGCACATTGAGGCCTATATTGAAAAAGAAAATATTCTCATAGAAAAACGAGAAAGAAGCTTTCTGAGAAACTGCTTAGTTTTGTGTGATTTCACCTCACAGAGTTACACTGTCTTCTTCATTGAGCAGTTTGCTAACACTGTTTTATGGAATCTGCAATGGCATATTTCAGAGTGCATTGAAGCCTACCATTAAAAATTAAATATCCTCAGACAACAATTAGAAACTTTCTGATAA
Source organism: Rhinopithecus bieti (assembly GCF_001698545.2). Classification (NCBI taxonomy): domain Eukaryota; kingdom Metazoa; phylum Chordata; class Mammalia; order Primates; family Cercopithecidae; genus Rhinopithecus; species Rhinopithecus bieti. The sequence continues at coordinate 414 of NW_016818859.1, forward strand.
ACTCCTTTGTGATTTGTGAATTCACATCACC
>NW_016818860.1:0-706 GCF_001698545.2 Rhinopithecus bieti
TTCAAGCGATTCTCCTGTCTCAGCCTCCCGAGTAGCTGGGATTACAGGTTTGCACCACAATGCCCGGCTAATTTTGTATTTTAATAGAGACAGGGTTTCACTATGTTGGCCAGGCTAGCCTCGAACTCCTGACTTCAGGTGATCCACCCACCTCGGCCTCCCAAAGTGATGGGATTACAGGCATGAGCCATCGCACCCGGTGATAGAAGTGCTTTTAAGATTCTCTTTATTATTGCTGAGTGAGAGCTTTGATTTTGTTTGAAAACATATGGTTCAACACATTTTCCCTTGAAATTCATTTAGACAAACTAAGAAAAAGGAATCTGCAAATCTCTGCAATCCATTTCACCAAATACCTTTAAGAAAAACGTGCAGGAGTTTTCCAAAGTCCTAAACAAGCACGGTTTTCCCTTTCTGCTATTAATAGAGGAATATCTTATTACAGTGCTGTAAACAGCCAAACTGAAAAAAATGAATTTTAAATGACGTTAGGGTTTCCAAAGAAAACCACAAAACAAACTCAGAGTTAAGGCGATAATGCATCCCTGTAGTACCTTGGCACAGAAGCAAGCATTTTGCAGTGACCATCTGGGATATGTAACATAGTAATAAGGGTGAGGGCACCAACTCATAGAAAAGCCAAGAGGCAATGATTTTTTTTCCTGCCAACTGTGATATACTGGAGTATGAATATATATTTTATATA
>NW_016818861.1:0-1803 GCF_001698545.2 Rhinopithecus bieti
TAGGTCAGCTTCCACACTGTGGATTTGATTTTGGACTTGCCAGCCTCCACACCCACGTGAACCAATTCCTTAAAATCTCTCTCTCTCTCTCTCTCTCTCTCTCTCTCACACACACACACACACCCTATCCTATTGGTTCTGTTTATCTGGAGAACTCTCAGTAATACAAGCAAGGCTGATTGGACATTCAAAATCAATTAATATAAGCTTTCCCCTTAAAAGTCAATTAACATAATCCATCTCTGGAAAAGATTAAAGAAAACTCATGTGGTCATATCAATAGATAGTAAAAAAGTATTTGACAAAATACAACTCCATTTATCATAAAAACTCTCAGCAACCTTTGAAGAAAGGGGAATACCCTCAAACTGGTAAAGGACATCTACAAAAAACCTACTGCTAACATTGTACTTCATGGTGAGAAGCAACAGTTGAACAAGTCCCCTCACCACTCCCAATTAACACCATGCTGGAAGTCCTGGCTAATGCGTTAAAACATGAAGAGCAAGTATAAGGTATACAGATTGGAGGAGAAGAAATGAAGCTGCATTTGTCATCAGATGACATGATATCTATGTCATGTCAATCCCAAATAATCGGCAGAAAACCTCCTGGAACTAATAAGTGATTATAGCAATGATATAGTTTGGATATTTGTTCCTGCCCAAATCTCATGTTGAAATGTAATCCCCAGTGTTGGAGGTGGGGCCTGCTGGGAGGTGTTTAAGTCATGGGGGTGGATCCTCATGAATAGCTTGGGCCAGCCCTTTGGTGATGAGTGAGCTCTTGCTCAGAGTTCAGACGAGATCTAGTCGTTAGTAGTGTGTGGCACCTCCCACTCCACAGAGTCTCTTTCTTGCTTCTGCTTTGGCCATGTGATATGGCTTCTCCCCCTTTGCTGTTTACCATGATTGGAAGCTTCCTGAGGCCTCCCCAGAAGCAGAGGCTGCCTTGCTTTCTGTACACCAAACAGAACCGTGAGCCAATTAAACCTCTTTTTAAAAAATAAATTACCCAATCTCAAGTATTTCTTTATAGCAATGCAAGAATGGCCTAACAGCAAATTTGAAGGATGTTAAGTTTACCAGGCAAAAGCCGTTTTTTCCCCGTATATACCAGCAATGAACAATTGGGATTTATAGTGGAAAACCGAATACCATTTACATTAGCACCAGAAACTGAAATACTTGGGTGTAAATCTAATAAAACATATACAAGATCTATATTAGGAAAACTATAAAACTCTGAAGAAATGAAAGATCTAAATCAGTTGAGAGATATTCCACGTTCATGAAAAGAAAGACAATATTCTTAAGATGTCAGTTCTTCCCAACTTTATAGATTTAACGCAATCCTAATCAAATTCCCACCACTTTATTTTGTGGATGTTGGCAAACTGATTCTACAGTTTATATGGAAAGGGAAAATACCCAGAGGAGACAACACAATATTGACAAACAGCAAAGTTAGGGGACTGACTCTTCCCAACTTTTATGCAAGACTTACTGTAAAGCCACAATAATCAGGACAGTGTGGAATTGGTGAAAAGATAGACAAATAAATTGATGGAACAAAATTGTCTGAAAATAGACCCCCATAAACATAGTCAACTGATCTTCAACAAAAGAGCAAAGGCAGTTCAATAGAGAAAATGTCATCTTTTCACTAAATGGCACCAAAGCAGGGGGAAAAAAAAGGGAATCTAGACACAGGCCTTATAGGCCCTATGCTTTTCACAAAAATTAACTTAAAGTGGATCATAGGCCCAAATGTACAGCATAAAACTATGAAACTTTTAGAAGA
>NW_016818862.1:0-710 GCF_001698545.2 Rhinopithecus bieti
CCCAGATGTGTTTATATTGCATTGCAGTTAGAGAGACATCTCCAAGTATCACATATGCTCATCACTACTTCAAAACCACCAGGGTTGTTAGACCTGCAGCTATATCTTAATATTTAATGCATTCATAGAGTATGTATTAGGGGCTACCAGTTATAACTCAAAAATGAAATAATAAGATATAGATGACATTAAACAATTACAAAAGCTATGATTAACAGGTAAATCGGCTGGGCATGGTGACTCACACCTGTAATCTCAGCACTTTAGGAGACGGAGGCGGGTGGATCACCTGAGGTCAGGAGTCCTGGACCAGCCTGGCCAAGATGGCGAAACCCCGTCTCTACTAAACATACAAAAATTGGGCTGGGTGCCTTGGCTCACTCCCATCATTCCAGCACTTTGAAAGGCCGAGGCAGGCGGATCACTTGAGGTCAGGAGTTCGAGAACAGCCTGGCCGACGTGGTGAAACCCCATCTCTACTAAAAATACAGAAAATTAGCCAGGCGTGGTGGCAGGTGCTTGTAATCCCAGCTACTCAGGAGGCTGAAGCAGGAGAATCACTGGAACCTGGGAGATGAAGGTTGGTGAGCTGATATCACGCCACTGCACTCCAGTCTGGGCGACAAGAGCGAAACTGTCTTTAAAAAACAAAAACCGGCCAGGCGCGGTGGCTCAAGCCTGTAATCCCAGCACCTCGGGAGGCCGAGACA
>NW_016818864.1:0-1929 GCF_001698545.2 Rhinopithecus bieti
TGAGAAGGAGTCTCGCTCTATAACCCAGGCTGGAGTGCAGTGGCGCAATCTTGGCTCACTGCAAGCTCCGTCTCCTGGGTTCATGCCATTCTCCCACCTCAGCCTCCCGAGTAGCTGGGACTACAGGCCCCCGCCACCACGCCCGGCTAATTTTTTGTGTTTTTAGTAGAGACGGGGTTTCACCGTGTTAGCCAGGATGGTCTCAATCTCCTGACCTCGTGATCCTCCCGCCTCAGCCTCCCAAAGTGCTGGGATTACAGGCATGAGCCACTGCACCCAGCACATCCACTTTTAAGAAGTGAATCAGTAAAGATATTTTAGGAATATTTATCTCTGGTAAGAAACTGTTTTTTTGATTTGTTATTAAATATAATTTAAAATAATTCCACCTTTCCAATGTTACTTACTTCATGGTATATTGAAGGCTTGGATAAGGAGGGGATAGTGAAAGACAGAACTTTATTGTTCCCATCTTTATCAGCAATTTCCTATATTAAAAAAATAGATAATGAAATAATCACAGATTTATAAGAAATAATAATTACTTTCTTAATTTACAGACTATATGATTGGCAGTAGGAAGATTTCAGAAACAGTCATGGATAAAAATATTACCACCCTAGTTTATATTTTCTAACTTATTAGCAAATTTGTACACTTTGGTAGTAGAGTTATAATCCACAAAATCCACAGAGAGATAGATATTGAGTACAATTCTATACTAAATCAAATATAATATGGCAGCAAAGACATGAGGCAGGCAAACAAATGAATTTGATGTTAAATTTACACACAGGATGGGAAGATTACAAGTGATTAAATCTTTTAGTAAAAACACGGCTATGCTAAACAGATTAAAATGAAAAGTCTTATCCAAGAGATCCACACTTACGAAAACAAGAAAAATACATTAATTTAATACAGAATGAATTTTTTCCAGCTTTACTGAGGTATAATTGACAAATGAACATTATATATTTATGGCATAAAACATGATGTTTTGATATGTGTATACACTGTGAAATGATTAAAATAATCAAGCTAATTAACAAACACAACGCCTCAGTTATCCTTTTTTAAAAAAATGGTGAGAACATTTATGAATGAATCTTGAATAAAAGATTCTTTTTTTTTTTGAGATGGAGTCTGGCTCTGTTGCCCAGGCTGGAGTGCAGTGGCCAGATCTCAGCTCACTGCAAGCTCCGCCTCCCGGGTTCACGCCATTCTTCTGCCTCAGCCTCCTGAGTAACTGGGACTACAGGCGCCGCCACCACGTCCGGCTAATTTTTTGTATTTTTAGTAGAGACAGGGTTTCACCGTGTTGGCCAGGATGGTCTCGATCTCCTGACCTCGTGATCCACCCGTCTCGGCCTCCCAAAGTGCTGGGATTACAGGCGTGAGCCACCGTGCCCGGCGAATAAAAGATTCTTACGATCATTCAGCAATAAACGAATGACCTGAAATAAGCCACAATTAATAATTATTGGGCCAGGTGTGGTGGCTCAGGCCTGTAATCCCATCACTTTGGGAGGCCAAGGCAGTCGAATCGCTTGAGCTCAGGAGTTCGAGACCAGCCTAGGCAACACGGCAAAACCCCGTCTCTACAAAAAAATACAAAAATTAGCTGGGCATGGTACTGCAGGCCTGTAGTCCCAGCTACTCAGGAGGCTGAGGTGGGAGGATCCCTTGAGCCTGGGAGGTGGAGGTTGCAGTGAGCTGAGATCACCCAATGCACTCCAGCATGGGTGACAGCATGACACCCTGTCTCAAAAACAAACAAACAAAAGGATTATTAGTCTAAGTCATTAAAAATAAATTCATATTTAGGTAATTTTACTAAGCTACAAGAAAGTTCTTGTGATTTTATTAAAACACTTTCTTGGCCGGGCGCGGTGGCTCAAGCCTGTAATCCCAGCACTTTGGGAGGCC
>NW_016818865.1:0-1929 GCF_001698545.2 Rhinopithecus bieti
ATTAAATTTTTTTTTTTAATCTGATTCCCAGTGTTGGAGGTGGGGCCTAGTGGGAGGTATGTGGGTCACGGAGGCAGATCCCTCATAAATAGATTAATGTGGGGAGGGGGCATGAAGTGGTGGTGGGGGGAAACTCCTTGCTCTGTTTGTTCCCTCCAGTGCTGGCTCTTAAAATGAATGTGGGCCAGGCGCAGTGGCTCACGCCTGTAATCCCAGTACTTTGGGAGGCTGAGGCGGGTGGACCACGAGGTCAGGCGTTTGAAAACAGCCAGGTCAACATGGTGAAACCCCATCTCTACTAAAAAATACAAAAATTAGCTGGGTGTGGTGGTATGTGCCTATAGTCCCAGATACTAGGAGGCTCAGGCAGGAGAATCGCTTGAACCTGGGAGGCAGAGGTTGCAGTGAGCCGAGATTGCGCCACTGCACTCCAGCCTGGGCGACAGAGTGAGACTGTCTCAAAAAAAAAAAAAAAAATCTGGCACCTCTCTCAACTTCCTCTCTCACCATGTAATTTCAGTGGCTCCCCTTCCCCTTCTGCCATGAATGGAAGCAGCCTGAAGCCCTCACCAGAAGCACATGCTGATGCCATGCTTCCCATATAGCCTGTAGGACCATGAACCAAAGAAGCCTCTTTTCTTTATAAATTACAGCTTTAGGTATTCCTCTATAGCAACACAAATGGACTGAGACAATCTCCCACCCCAAATGCTCTACCACAATGTGATCTTGCCACAACTCCATCAAGAGGCAGATACTATTTCTCCTCCCCTTGAATCTGGGTGGGTCTGATCTTATGAATACCAATAGAATGCAGCTTTTGCCTGGTTTTCATGGGATGCTTCCTAGTAAGAAACTCTGAAAAACAATGTAAGGGTCTACTTCATTCATTCAGGCTTTCAACAAATATTTGTTATGAGTTCCTACCATGTGTCAGGCCCTAGACATTGTGTTAGGCACTGAGAATGCAATTATGCATTACTCAGCCACTGCCCCTGTCCTCAGAGTTTACACTCTAGAGGAGGAAAGAGATGAAGGGCAAGTGGGACAGACTATTACATCCTATAATTACAACATGTAACAGAAGCTTATAAAGAAGCAAAAAGAGCACGGTGAAACCCCATCTCTACTAAAAAACATACAAAAAATTAGCCGCGCGTGGTGGTGGGCACCTGTAGTCCCAGCTACTCGGGAGGCTGAGGCAGGAGAATGGCGTAAACCCAGGAGGCGGAGCTTGCAGTGAGCTGGGATCCGGTCACTGCACTCCAGCCTGGGCGACAGAGTGAGACTCCATCTCAAAAAAAAAAAAAAAAAAAAAAAGCAGCAGCAAAAAGAGATTTGCTTGAGGATGGCAAGTCAAGAAAGGGCATTCCAAGGCAGTGACATTTAAACAAGCCATAACAGAGGAGTAGTTAGCCATGAAGAAGAGAGGAATAGGAAATATTTTAGAAAAAAGAACAGCATGAACAAAGGCATTGAAGCAGAAAAAAGTTTCACAGGCTCTCAGAGGAGCTGAGAGATGATGAGGATAGCTGGAACACAGAACGAGGGAAAGAGTAGCACAAAGACCAGGGTGTGTATGTGTGTGCGTGTGCATGTGCGTGTGTGTGTGTGTGTGTGTGTGTATATATATATATATTTTTCCCCCCCCAAGAGATAGGGTCTCACTATGTGGCCCAGGCTGGTCTCAAACTCCTGGGCTCAAACAATTGTCCCACCTCAAACTCCTGAGTAGTTGAGACTACAGGTGGTGACTATGCCCAGTACATAGATTTTTGAAGCAATACTGCTGGGTTAATCACAGGTCAAGAAGTGCAGCATATCAGATTCACCTGTTAAAATTATAATTTTATTGGCTGGGCGCGGTGGCTCGCGTCTGTAATCCCAGCACTTTGGGAGGCCGAAGCGGGCGGATCACAAGGTCAGGAG
>NW_016818866.1:0-1577 GCF_001698545.2 Rhinopithecus bieti
CGCCGCCGCCGCCGCCGCGGCCGCCGCCGCCGTCGCCGCCATTTTCCCAGAGCGAGAGGCAGTGACACTGAGCGGGCGCAGGGGGCCGAGTGGGAGACCGTACCGGAGTTCGGGAGCGGCAACAGAGTGGGCATAGACACTCCGAGCAGCCTCGCCGTCGTCTCTGCGTTCCTGTTGACTGCCTAGGTGCCCCCTCCCCTACTCGGTTCCTGGTGAAGAGGCTGCGCGCTGCTGTTTGGGGAGGGGGTGTGTGGAGCCGGGTCCTGTGTCCGCAGTGGCTGCTGTCGGGGGTCGCCTGTTTGCGGAGGTGCGGAGAGACTCCTTGGGGGTCGAGCACATAACGGAGTTCGGGTGTCTCGTGTGTGAACATCACAGGTCAGTGCCTGTCGTCTCCGTGGGAGTTCCTGGGGCTTGCAGGGTTGGGGGACTTGTGTTTGAAGGGGGAGGGAGGTCTCTCATCTTTATCCTTAAGCTGGGGGAGCAGACGTTGACTCTCAGGTGTCTTTGCCGGCGCAAGACGTTGCTTGCTTAAATCGAATTTATCCTTTCTTTTTCCTGACCCTAGAAATGGAGCATTATGGCGGGTTTTAGGGTTGGGGAAGGGGAAACTGGCAGTTAAACCCCCTTGAGAGTGGGAGTTAGGGAGGGGGCGCACTCCTCATTGGCAGCGGGTTAAGGCCGCTTGAGTGAAGAGGGAGGCTTGTGACTGTTAGTAGGGTTTGTGTCGAAGTGGTCCCAGGAGCTGCCAGCGCTCCCTTTTCTCAACCGTGTCTTGTTCAGGTGCTGAAAAGCCATATAGGCCCCATTTTCTTCTTCCATTTCTTGACGGGCAGTCTCTGGTATAATGTGCACATGAATACGAAGGGGGTAAGAAGAACGCCCTGGGCATCTGTCTTTGTGGGAAAGCGAGACAGCTAGCTCCTCATCCTCTCCTGGAGAGGGTAAACCCGCCCCTGAGGTGGTCACCCCAGTACCCAGCCTTCTGAGTCTCCTCCCCCACTCGTTTTGCATTACCGCCGTGCTTTACTGTGCCGGAGCCTTAGGATCTACAATATGGCTCATTTCAGAAAAGCTTATTTTGACCAAGGCATTGGCACAGACCCTGTGGCAGCAGACACAGATGAGAAACAAACGGTTCACTGTGCAAACGAGGTGGGGGTGAGAAAAAACAATCCAGAGTGCTGTCTTCTACTGGCCTTAGTTCCGTATAGATCCGTCCTTGCTGGGCTGTGTCTTAAGAATGATACAATTTAAAGTCAAAGAGAAATCGCTAGAGTTAGCTCTAGAGTAAACCTCGTTTTGCCTATTTTGTTCCCTTTTTAGAGATGTGAATAAGGTAAGGTGTTTGGAGTTCTGGAGACCTTGGAGAGAATTAAGTGAGGTGCATTCAACTCTAGGCTGGAGACATGAATACCTATTTGGAAAATAGTCTGTTTTTTCCTTCAATTTCTGAGATGGGGAGTAAAAACTGAAATTTCCCTCTTTTGTCCTTTACAGATTCTAAAAATGGCGGCCCCAGGCTGATGTTGTGGTAATCTAATCAGCTCGGGTCCTCCACACCCCATGCAGTGCGTTTG
>NW_016818867.1:0-965 GCF_001698545.2 Rhinopithecus bieti
ACATATTTATATACAAATATACTATAATTGAACTATGATTCAGCCATATGAAAATTTTTTTACAAAGAGTTTATGGATATAGAAGTGCTAATGATATATAAAGTTTAAAAAAGACATACATTATATGAACAAGATGATTCCAAATTCAGTTTTGAAAATAAAAGCAGAAAATATACATATATATAGATATATCTGTATCTATCTATATCACATTTGCTCTATCCATTTACCCATTAACAGATAAATGATATAACCTGTCTTTACAAATTGCATATAATATATAGGTATATATGTCTTATTTACATATATTAAAGCCTTATTCTGATACTGTAGTTATGGTACAGTGTAAAATCTGCATATGTGTGTGTGTGTGTGTGTCTGTGTGTGTGTGTATATATATATATATATTTTTTCTTTGGGAAGTGTGAGCCCAAGTGATTTGAAAATGCCAGAGAGGGCTTGGCACAGCGGCTCCTGCCTGTAATCCCAGCACAATCACTTGAGTTCGGGAGTTGGAGACCAGGCTGGGCAACATAGCCAGACCCTGTCTTTACAAAAAATTTTAAAAAAATTAGCCAGGTGTGGTGATGCATGCCTGTAGTTTCAGCTACTTGGGAGGCTGAGTTGGGAGGATCGCTTGAGCCTGGGTATTTGAGGCTGTAGTGACCTATGTTTGTGCCACTGCACTCCAGCCTGGGTGACAGAGCAAGATCTTGTCTTAGAAAAAGCCAGAGAGCCAAGTGTGACAGCCCTAAAACATGTTCAGAATTTTAGAGAGGTTGTGCATCTCTTTCTGTGTTTTAAATCTTTGTGATATTTTTAATGAGAAATATAACATGTAGAGAATTTGGAAAACACAAAAATACAAATAGAAGAAAATAAAAGCTACTTGCAATTATGCCACCCAGAGATAAATTGCTGTTGATATTTCACATATATTTTATTCCATTCATTTTTCTATGTAT
>NW_016818868.1:0-255 GCF_001698545.2 Rhinopithecus bieti
AAACTGCTCCATAAAAAGAATGGTGTAACTCTGTGAGATAAATTCATACAACACAAAGCTGTTTCTCAGAAAGCTTCTTTCTAGTTTTTATCTGAGGATATTTCCCTTGTCACCATAGGCTTCAATGCGATCCAAAATATTCCTTCTCAGCTTCCCCAAAAACAGTGCTACCAAACTGCTCCATGAAAAGAATCATGTAACTCAGTGAGATGAATTCACAAATCACCAAGCAGTTTCTCAGAAAGCTTCTTTCTA
>NW_016818869.1:0-1299 GCF_001698545.2 Rhinopithecus bieti
GCTAGGCTTGTGGAAAATTCAATTCTCAGAGCAGATTCTCTTGGTATGACTAGTGCTCTCGTCCTGCAAGCCTGTCCCCATGCCAGGACCACCCAGTAGACAGTCCCTCCGGGCCGGGGACCATGGGGCTTCTGCGTTGTGGACAGCAAGGACTTCAAGCATCCTCTCCATTTCCGGGTCACCCCCGGAAGCAAGGCTGCCGTAGCTAATTTGTGTATCAGAGATGTAATCACAGCCGTGGACCGGGGAAACACCAGCCATAGGGCACACGGGGAAGCTCAGAACAAAATCAAACACCGCGCAGATGACATGACTCTCATGGGAGGCAGATCTGAACATAAAATCTGGTCTCAGTGACAGAGGAAGAGGAACATCATCTGCACAAGATGAACTTAACCTCTGCACCCCAGGAAGTCCTGCACATAGGAAAGGCCCATGTCCTAAGCCCCATGCCCTTCATCACCTCACTGGCCTCCAGCACTGCCACCAGGTTATCACGAGTCAGTGCGACCACCCAGCTGGCCTCTGCTCCACCAGAAATATCTCCAGCTCTATCCATGCCTTGCAGTCAAAGATGCTGCCAGGGGCGGGGTAGCTGCAGCCCCTCAGAGTAGGCTCAGCCTCCAAGCAGTCTCTCATTGATAAAGAACCTGAAGTTTACAAGGCACTTCCAGAGAAACAGGAGTTATGCAGATATTGTGCTTTTTGAAGGTTTGTGGTAATCGTGAGTCAAGCAAATCTGTCGTCATTTTTCCAACAGCATGTGTTCACTTCCTGCCTCTGCATCACACTCTGGTAATTTTCACAATATTTAAAACTTTTTCATTATTGTTATTTCTGTTATGGTGATCTGTGATCAGTGATCTTTCATGTTCCTATTGTAATTGTTTTGAGGCACGAACCACGTCCATATACCATGGCAAATTTAATCAATAAATGTTGTATGTGTTGACTGCTCCATCAATCGCCATTCCCCATCTCTCTCCCTCTCCTCGGGCCTCCCTATTCCCTGAGATGCAGCAATATTGAAATTAGGCCGATTAATAACCCTACAATGGCCTCTAAGTGATCAGGTGAAAGGAAGAGTCACACATCTCTCACTTTCAATCAAAAGCTAGGAATGATTAAGCTTAGTGAGGAAGGCATGTTGGAAGCCAAGATAGGCCAAAAGTTTGACCTCTTGTGCTAAACATTTAGCCAAGTTGTGAGAGCAAAGAAAAAGTATTTTAAAGAAATGAAAAGTGCGACTCAGTGAACACAAGAATGGTAAGAAAGCAAAACAACCTTATTACTGAACCG
>NW_016818869.1:2581-9009 GCF_001698545.2 Rhinopithecus bieti
AAATCTTTGGTGAAAGGAAGGGTCGATCAAGGTGGCAAATTTCATCATTGTCTTATTTTAAGAAATTGCCATGGGCCGGGCACAGTGGCTACACCTGTATCCCAGCACTTCAGGTAATCGGAGGATCATTTGAGGCCAGGAGTTCAAGACCAGCTTGGGCAACATAGAAGGACTGCATTCCCACACACACAAAAAATTTAAAAATTAGCCAGGCATGGTGGCATGCATCTGTGGTCCCAGCTAATTGAGAGCCTGAGGCAGGAGGATTGCTTGAGCCTGAGAGTTTGAGGCTGCAGTGAGCTGTCATCACACCACTGCACTCCAGCTTGGGTGACAGAGCCAGACCCTGTCTCTAAAAAAAGAAAAAGAAAAAAAAGAAATTGCCACAGCCACCCCAACCTTCAGCAACCACCGCCCTGATCAGTAAGTAGCCACCAACACTGAGGCCAGGCTCTGCAGCCAAAAGACTACAACTTGCTAATGGCTCAGAAGGTCGTTAGCATTTTTTAGCAGTAAAATATTTTTAATTAAGGTGTGTACACTGCTTTAGACATATGCTATTGCACACTTCATAGACTACCATATAATGTCAACATAATTTTTATATGCACTGGGAAATTTTTGACCAAAAAATTTGTGATTTGTGTGACTCTCTTAATTGTGGTGGCCTGGAACCAAACCTGCAATATCTCCAAGATATGCCTGTGGCTTTTTGTTTGTTTGTTTTACCTTTCTCATGGTGCTGAGTGTGTCTGCAGTTAAACAGCCCCTTGTCTTCATTCCCAGGAGCCAGATGAGGAGGTGTGTCATGCCATCTTCCCACCTCAACCCTCCCCTTCTAAGGAACCCCCACACCTGCTCTGTCTTCCTGCTACGGTCTCTGAGAAAAGCCCTTTCATCTTTCAAGAACTACAAAAGTAATTCTTTAAGGGAAGAAAATGTGAGGAAGTGATCCATATAGGAAGTTAGAAATATGTACCTCAATCAATTCGTGTAAGAAAAATGTATAAAATACCCTTTAGTAATGAACATCTCCTACATTTGCTACCACAAAAGGGAGAATTGTATCTTTTTAAAATGTGGGTGAAAATAAAATAAAAGTATTCGTTAGTATTTTATCCCAGTGAAATACATGCTCCTAAATAGAGATTACAACTGAGGAAGAAGACCAGGCAAAGTCCAAAACAACTAAGAAAAACAAAACCAAGAAATCAAATGTCTCAACAGTTACGACAAATGGAAGAAGGGAGCTTATCTTGGTCTGTTTCGTGTAGCTATAAAAGAACATCTGAGAGTGGGTAATTTTTAAAGAAAAGAGGTCTGTTTGGCTCACGGTCTGCAGACTGCACTGAAAGCATGGTGCTGGCATCTGTTCCGCTTCTGGTGAGGCCTCAAGTGGCTTCTGCTTGTGGGGGAGGGGGAAGGGAAGCTGACCTGTGCAGTGGTTACATGCTGAGACAGGAGGCAAGAGAGGGGGAAGTTCAGGCTCTTTTTAACAACCAGCTTTCCTGGAGATTAATAGAGCTCAAGAGCGCACTCACCCCTCAGGGACAGCATTAAACTCATTCATGAAGGATCTGCCCCCATTAGGCCCCACCTCCAACACTGAGGATAAATTTCAACATAAGATTTGGAGGGAACAGATACCCAAGCTGTAATAGAACTACCCGGGAATGAACTTGGGCAGGAACAGGAATAAAGATTCCCCATTGTGGAAACACCTGCACAAGGTGGCCAGAAGTGAAAACATTGAGAAAGTCCAAGTCACCAGGGAAATGGAGTGAGGTTCTAAACACATTAATATAAAGGCTAGGATGGGAGCTTTGCCATTGAGGAGACCACCAGACAGATTCCTGCAAGCACCTTTGTAGTCGTAAGCATTGCTTTGCTATGTAAACCATTCTTGGTCAACATCCTAACTTGATCTCACTCCCACCTGCCTTACCTGTGGAAAACCCTTTTCTCCTTCAAGACTCGAAAAACTGTGCTTTTATTGAAATGGTATTTGTAATCAATAAAGGGCAAAAATTAAATACTGCATAACTAGATTCATGAAAACAGAATACATAGAACAAGAGCATATTCAATACAGGCAAAGCATCTGTTCACAGATTTGCTACTGTGAATGGAGAAAAATGAAATACATTTTTTTTTTTTTGAGACGGAGTCTCGCTCTGTCGCCCAGGCTGGAGTGCAGTGGCGCGATCTCAGCTCACTGCAAGCTCCGCCTCCCGAGTTTACGCCATTCTCCTGCCTCAGCCACCTGAGTAGCTGGGACTACAGGCGCCCGCCACCATGCCCGGCTAATTTTTTGTGTTTTTTAGTAGAGACGGGGTTTCACCATGTTAGCCAGGATGGTCTCTGGATCTCCTGACCTCGTGAGCCGCCCGCCGCGGCCTCCCAAAGTGCTGGGATTACAGGCGTGAGCCACCGCGCCCGGCTGAAATACAATTTTTTAAATTGGCAGTAAAATCAAAAGTTTATTATAATTAATACTAGTACAAAAAAAAAATTCTCAACCTGTGATTCTCAAAGGGATCTTAGAGAAATAGAAAACAACAGTAGGGGCTCACCTTTGGTGTCAAAAGGACAGACCCAGAAAATCATACTGCTTGGTGCGTGGACACTGTTTCCCTCCCCAAATGCCACCTTTCTCCCAACCCACCCTCACCTACCACCAGCTGTCCCTGAAGAGCACCAGTGAGGATCATTGCTCTTCTGCGTTTGTACCAGCAGTGCTAAATAAACAATGAAACAGACACAAAGTTAAAGTTACCTGATCCAAAAAGGACAGAAGCCTACATCCCAGCCCACTGACTCACTCAGTCTCTAAGACCCCAGCCCACTGACTCAGTCTCTAAAACTCCAGCCCACTGACTCAGTCTCTAAGACCCCTTGCTCAAATCTTCAATTAACAATGGAGATCGCCATGAGCTCTTCTGATTCCAGATGATAATACTCCTCCCTTTAATTCCTTGATATGTTTAATTATGTAAGTAAATTTAATATAAAAATCATTGCATTAGAGTTCATTGTTTTTATACAAGATCCAGTGTGAGATCAATGTTATACTTCCATTTTGTCACATTTATAGAGAACTGAGAAGAATCACATTATTTAAAATCTTAGCAAATATGCATAATTCCCTTTGGATAATTTTAAAGTGATAGGATTGAATCACAAGTGATGTAATTGCCTGGGTCTCTTTTGTTTTTAGATGTATTTATCTCTCATATTGTGAATCTCATATTTATGTGAATAATTATCAGAATATTTTATTTTTATTATGCATATTTGGTATAAAATGATCATGCAGTGAAGAGTGTGTAAAGTCAAAATAAAATGCCATCCATCACCTCTGGCTCTCATTCCAAAAGATAGCCATTGGCCATTTCTCATGCAAATTTCCTGAAGAGTTCTAAGTAAATAGAAATTCTATGTACACACACTTAACCTATACAGGAGTTTGGTCCTCAGTCTTCACTCATATCCTTTAATGAGATTCATAATTAGTCCACTGTTTCCATGGAACAAACTCAACCATTATAATACCTGTGTATCTTTCTATGGACTTATATAACCGTCATACCAAGAATACTTCTAGGAATCCCAAGATTCTTCTGCTCCATGTGGTTTCCACCAGGGATACATAATGGTTTTCAGTGGTGTCTGGGCTGGTTGCAGACCTGGATGGCTGCACTCGGGCCTTGGAAGTGCTGCCCCCAGAGCACCTGCACCTGGCCTCCAGCCTGCTGGTCTCAGGTGGTCGGACTTCTTCCATGGAGGCTCAGGGATCATGAAAAGAAAGCTCCAAGAGACAGGCAGGGAAAGGTGCCAGTGTCCTCAGTCCTGGGCCAGAAACCAGCAGGTGAATCTTTCCCTGCCCTTCAGTGGGCACAGCTGTCTCAGAGCCCGCCCTGTTTCCAGTTGAGGGAACGTGACCCCCACCCACCGGCAAGAGGATTGGACACTCAACTCATTCAGCCTTGGCTCATCCCGGGTCACACTGACTCAGCCAAGGCCCCTGTTTGCCCAGCCAGGCCTCCAATTTGCCACCTGCTGCTCTCCGACCGAAGCGAGGCCTCCCTGGCCTTGGTTGAATCACTGAGGGCAGTCATTTGCATCCTCGGACACAGGCCCAGGCAGAGTCATTTAAACACCCACCAAGGTTTCCGCAGCCACCAAGTGCCTAGGTTGGGATCCCGGCCCTCAGGGTGGGCCACATCTGGTGGACTTGACTGTTCTGTGGACCCTCACTGCCCCCTCCCGCCCTCACCAGGCTTCTTCTATACACCTGGGGTGTGGGCTGGGTTTGAGTCTGAACAGGCCGTGTCCAGGGAGAACTGTAGGGGTCACCCTGCCGTCCGGAGCCGTCTCATTTTCCTTTCCTCCTGCAGGCGGCTGACAGCGGGATTCCCTAGGGTCTCTGCATCTGAGCTGCAAATATTCAAAGATGCTTTAAGGACCATTTGGATTCACGTTTTTCTTTCTTTCTGTCAGTTTCAAGACTTTGTAAATATTAGCTAGATTAACATTCTATCTGCTGCAAACATTGTCTCCCAATTTTTTATTTGTATTTTGCTGTCATTTATGGTGTTTTTGGCCATGTAAAAAGGTTTCATTTAATATTTATGTATTAATTTGCCAGTTCATTCTGTGAGTGCATCAGATTCTTTGAAGCATAATGATAAAAGCCTTCTCTACACCCAGGTTTTCACAGCATTGCTCATGTTCGCTTCTAGTTCTTACATGGTTTCGGTTTCCACATTTAAATCTCCAATCAACTGGAGTTTGACCTTGTGTGACATGTGAGATGTGTACCCAATCTCATTGTTTTCAGGATGGCCATCTAGTTTTCCCAGCACCATTTATTTAAAAGTCCATCTTTTCCTCAGTGATGTGACATGATGCCTTTATCATATACCAGATTCCCACACACAGCTGGGATATTTCCAGGCTTTGTAGTCAAGGGTCGGCTGGTCTATTGCTGTGGTGTATATTATGGCTTTAGTAGAGAGACTTTCTAGTATATTTTAGATCTGGTAAAATGTGTGTGTGTTTGTGTGTGTGTGTGTGTGTGTGTGTAGCTATAGATATATATAATTGAGTTAGCTGCCTTCAACCCCAGTTCATTTTTTTTCAAGGTGTTCCTGGCTCCAGTGGAAAGGAGAAACTTAGTCTTTTTGTATGTACTAATTTGCTCTGGGGACCCTCACATCCCTGTTGCTTTGTGATAGCTTTATGCCTAGCAATAGAAAGGTTTTCTTTGCACCCTCTGGACCCTTTGTAAATGCTTTGCGCTTCTTTTCTTTGAATATTTGGCAAAAGAATCATTCCAATGACTGCTTTGTAGTCAGTGTGGTGTTTGAAAGGTTTATGTGCTGTAGATCCAGGAAACCCTGATAGCGAGGCTGTGACAGAGTGTACTTAATTTGCATTCAACTTTCTTTTCATTCCATTCCTTTGTGAGAAAGGGTCTAAAACGGATCTGTGATATCAAAGCCTGTGGGTGGGCCATCGGGTGCAATTGCAGCATATGCAGCGGACTGTGCCCACAGGAAATGTTTCCTAGGAACTTACACTGTATTCCCTGTTCCATGCTCTAATTATATGCTAAATTGTGTGCCTCTGAGCAGCGGAAACTCTTGGAAGGTCAAGCCCTCTCCAGGGCGGCAGCACCTCTGCCTGAAGACTCAGAGGCAGAATCTGAGGGCAGAGGCGGCAGCAGGAGCTGGGTTGAGGCCAAGGCTGCTTACCTAACTCCATCATGAGAGTAGGAAGAAAACACCCTAGGAATCTCTCAAACCCACTATTCATTATGACCCTCTCTCCCTTCCACACCTGCAGGGGCTCCCTGCTGCCTGCAGAGACAAGTTATTCAGGGCCTCACCAGGTGATGACTTGGAACCCCTGGGGTCCTGCTGAGCCAGGCCATTTAAACCACATACATTGAAACTTCCTGCTTTTCATCCTTTGCTCCCAGCTCCTCTCCATGACCCCACTTGTCCCGAGCCTCTCTCAGTGGGCCAAAGAGACTGGTTTGCTCCCTCCCATCTATGAGTTCTCTTAGAGTATCTTTGTGTAAACAAGACCTCAGTAACTGAATCCTGTTTCTATCTCCCTGCATCAGTGTTCTCTGGCTGGGTAGGTGGCGCTCCTTTGGCTCAGTCCTGCTGATGTCCTTAAAGGCCTCAGCCCACAGAGTCAAAGCCTGGGGCCAGCGGCTGCAGGATTCTAAACACTGTGGGTGCTCAGTTGTGGGGCTGGCTGTGGGACTGTGTGATGGCAAGAAGCATCCAGAGGTGGATGTGGCAGGGATGGGAGGAGCCATCAGAGAGATGGGCAGGACAGTGACCGAGTTCCCCGGGAGAGGCGAGTCTTAGGAATTCGGGAATTCAGTCCCTGTGACCATGGTGAGTGAGGAGGAA
>NW_016818870.1:0-26297 GCF_001698545.2 Rhinopithecus bieti
AACAGGCTGATCTCTCTTTCTTTTCCCCACACTCAACAAAGCCCAAGCAGAAGAGCATGAAGATAGCTACACCAAGGCAAATTATAATACGATTGCTTTAATCAGTGGTAAAGAGAACATCTTAAAAGCAATCATAGAAAAAGACACGTTATATACAGAAGAACAAACATAAGAATGACAGCAGTCATTGTCAGAAACAATGCAAGCCAGAAAACAGTGGTGCAATATCTTCAAAATGCTAAAAGGAAAATTTAGCTGTCAGAATTCTATACTAAGCAAAATACCTCTCAAAACCGAAGTTAAATAAAAATATTTTCAGATATACAAAATTTGAAAGACTTTGTTACCAACAGACCAGATCTATAAGAATGTTAAAAGAAGTCCTTCAGGTGGAAGAAAATGTTATCAGAAGGAAATACCTATCTATACCAGGCAATAAAGAGCTTCAGAAATGGTAAATATGTGAATAAATATAAAATATTTTACTCTAATTTTAAACCTTTTAAGACATAGCTTGGATGTGGCCAATAGGAAGCTAATAAATTTTTTAAAGGAAGGAACATATAACATAGTTGACTACTGGAAGCAAAAGTAATAAGGTATTATAGAATTTTAACAGATGTGGAATTACGATATATAACAACAACAGCTCAAAACCCAGAAGACGCAAAGTGAAAGTGCACTGTTGCAACATTTATATACTATAGGTCAGGTGGTATTATATTAATTAAAGGTAGATTAAAAGGGGAACAAATAACAGATGGAGCAATAGAAAACAAACAGCAAGATGAAATATTTAAATACAACTATATCCCTGGTCATTTTTAATATAATTTGTGTAAGCATCTAAATTAAAGGACAGAGATTGTCTGATTAATTTTTTAAAGATCCAGCCAGTCACGGTGGCTCACGCCTGTAATCCCAGCACTTTGGGAAGCCGAGGAGGGCGGATCATGAGGTCAGGAAGTCGAGATCATCCTGGCCAACATGGTGAAACCCCATCTTTACTAAAAATACAATAATTAGCTGGGCATGGTGGTGCGTGCCTGTCATCCCAGCTACTCGGGAGGCTGAGATGGGAGAATTGCTTGAACCCAGGAGGTGGAGGTTGCAGTGAGCTGTGATCACGCCACTGCACTCCAGCCTGGTGACATAGCAAGACTCCATCTCAAAAAAAAAAAAAAAAAAAAAAAAAAAAAAAAAAAAAAAAAAAAAAAAAAAAATTAAAGATCCAACTCTATATTAATAGCAAAGTAGATATTAGAGCAAAAATATTAACAGGGATAAAGAGGGTCAGTTGAAAATGACAAAGATGTCAATTCATCAGAATAACATAACAGTCCTAAAAGCTTATGTATCTAATGACAGAGCCTCAAAATACATAAAGCAAGACCTGACAGAACTGAAAGGAGGAACAGACAAATCTGTAATTGCAGCCAAAGATTTCAACATCCCTGTCTCAGTAGTTGAAAAACAAGTAAACAGAAAATTAGTAAGAATATAGGAGACTTGAACAATACTTTCATCCAACTTAATTGATATTTATAAAACCCTTCACCCAACAACAGCAGAATACCACGGAAAAAGAGAGCTAAGGAGAATTCTCCTGGGGTCAAAACAAAACTCAAAGACTGGCCTCAAAAATACTCCTGCCCAAATGTAATTGGATCAGACTGTGGTGTAATGTATTCCCCAGCACATGATCAAAAACAATAAAGCAATCAGATAACAATTTGTGGAGCCTAACACTGGGTGTGATACCAGCAGAAGTAGATACTTTTACAAATAGATCAGGAAAAGCGGCAGTCAAATGGCTCTGCTAAAACCACTGTTATCCCAGGGTGAATGTGTACATATCCAAGGCTACAGTCTCTGAGGAAAGACAGAGGCTTCATACTGTGGGATAATAGACTAAATTAGTCTAGCCAAGTCAGTAATAAAGAAGTAAAAAATAACAAAAGCAAGCTACAAAGAGGGGTGGAAGATCGGTATCTAGCGTGGCTACCATATATTACCAAAAATATAAAGTTTCAACAAAAAAATTATGAGTCATGCAAAGGAACAAGAAAGTATGCACACATGAAGGGGGAACACAGGCAAGAGAAACTGCCAGCAAAAGGCATCAAGTCATATTTAGCCAATGAAGATTTCAAGCATCCACTATAACTATGTTCAAAGAATTAAAGGAATTCATGCTTAAAGAACTAAAGGATCTACATATTTAGTGCAACCCCTATCAAAATCCCAATGATGTTTTTGCAGAAATAGAAATATCCATCCTAAGATTCATATGGAATCTCAAGGGACCTTGAGTAGTCAAAACAACTTTGAAAAATAACAAAGCTGAAGGACTCACACTTCCTGATTTCAAACCTTACTACAAAGCTACAGTAATCAAAACAGCGTGGTACTGGCATAAAGACAGACACATAGACCAATGGAATAGAATGAAAAGCCCAGAAGTAAACCCTCATATCAAGTGATTTTTGTCAAGAGAAGTTAGACTATTTATTTAGGAAGGGACAGTTTTTTTCAATAAATCATGCTGGGAAAATTAGATATCCACATGCAAAAGAGATTCTTTTGTAGTGCCAAATACAAAAAAAAAAATTTTAAATGGACCAAAGACCTACCAAAAACTATCAAACTTTTAGAAGAAATCACAGGGCAAAAACCTCATGAAATTGAATTTGGCAGTAATTTATTGGATATGACTCCAAAGGCAGAGGCAAAAAAAGAGAAAACAATCAACAAATTAGACTTCATGAAAATATTAAAATGTTGTGCATCACAAGACTATGTCAACAGAGTAAGAAGGCAACTCACAGAATGGGAGAAAATATTTATAAATTATATATCTGATGAGGGACTCACATCCATAATATAGAGAGAACTCCCAAAACCCAAAATAAACAAACAAACAAAAAAAAACCAGTGCTATTAATAAAAGGGCAAATAACTTAAATAGACATTTCTCCAAAAATCTATACAAATGGATAATAGGCACATGAACAAATGTTTATTACTAAATCATTAAGGCAATGCAATCAAAACTACAATGAGATAAGATAGTCCATCTCACCTGTTAGAATGGCTGCTATTTAAAAAAAAAAAAAAAAAAAAAAAAAAAAAACACAAAATAACAAGTGTTGGTGAGACTATGGAGAAATTGGAACCCTTGTGCACTGTTGGTGGAAATATAAAATGGAAAACAGTATGGTAGTTTCTCAAAAAAGTTAAAAATAAAATTACTATATGATCCAGCAATTCTACCTCTGGTGAGGGGTGGCAGAGTAAAGGAAGCTATGGTGACAATTTCTCATCAAATAGAGAATAGTAATAAAGAGATAGAAACTATTTTGAATGGAAATTCCAAAATTAAATGTACAATAACCAAAATGAAAAATTCACTTAGAGGTGTTCAACAGGAGATTTGAATTGGCCAAAGAATCATCAAACTTGAAGATAGATTGATAGAGATTATATAATCTGAAGAACAGAAAGAAAAAGGGATAAAGAAAAATGAACATAGCCTTAGGGAAATGTGAAACACCCTTAAGTGTACTAACATATGAGTGAGATAGGATTACCAGGAGAGAAGAGAAAGAAATGAACAGAAAAAGTATTAGAAGATATAATGACTGAAAACTTCCCAAATTTGTTGAAAAATATTACACATTCAAGAAACTCTATAAACTCAAAGGAACCCACCCCAGACATATAATAGTAAAAGTGCTTGAAAGACAAAGAGAAAACATTGACAGCAGTAAGAGACAAATAACTCATCACATACAAGGGAATGATAATAAGATTAGCAGCTGATTTCCTATCAGAAAGAGTGGAAGCCAAAAGACAGCAGGCTGACATATTCAAAGTACTGAAAGAAAAGCCTGCCAACCAAAATATTAAAACAGAAAACTATCTTTCAAAAACCATGGCAAAATAAAGACATACCTACATAAACAAAAACAAAGAGAATTCATCGCTAGCAGACCCACTTCACAAGAAATACTAAAAGAAATCCTCTAGGCTGAAAGCAAGCAAATACAGATGGAAATTCAAATCCATGTGATAGAACAAACAGCACTGATAAAGGTAGTTACATAATTATAAAAGGCAGTTTTAAGTGCATATTTCTTATTTCTTCTCCTATTTTTTAAAGAAATTATATAAAACATTATATATATAATTATATTCTTGGAGAAAATGTATACTCTAAAAATTACAAAATATTGTTGAAAGAAATTAAAGAAGATCCAATTGGCTTGTCGGCATGGTCATGGCAGGTGTGCTGAAGAAGACCACTGACCTTGTGGGATTGGCTGTATGCAAGAGTCCACACAAGACAAGCAACTAAAATCAGTCTGCTAAAATGTAAGAGGCTAAGAATATTGTACACAAAGATCCTTGATGTTCTTAAGCGAACCCCTAAAAAAGCAGCATATAGAAAGTATACAGAACAGATTGCAAATGAGAAGCTGGCTATGGTTAAAGCAGAACCAGCTGTTAAACAATCAGAAGACCAACTTCAAGGTGTTCAAATAAAAGAGGTGATTCTTCAGGCTGAAAATGAACTAAGTCTGGCAAGATAAATGATGCAGTGGAAACCATGGGAGATGTTCGTGGAGGAGCCTCCTGCCAATCAATGAAAATGGCCAATGTAATTAATAAATGGCTGGTGGGTTGATGGGAAACTGAGATAATTAAATATTTTGTTATATTAAGAGAATATCCATATTATTGACATTTTATGATCAAGAAAAGAAATATAGAAAATATTTAAGAGGGCCGGGCGCGGTGGCTCAAGCCTGTAATCCCAGCACTTTGGGAGGCCAAGACGGGCGGATCACGAGGTCAGGAGATCGAAACCATCCTGGCTAACATGGTGAAATCCCGTCTCTACTAAAAAAAATACAAAAAATTAGCCGGGCGAGGTGGCGGGCGCCTGCAGTCCCAGCTACTCAGGAGGCTGAGGCGAGAGAATGGCTAAACCCGGGAGGCGGAGCTTGCAGTGAGCTGAGATCCGGCCACTGCACTCCAGCCTGGGCGACAGAGCGAGACTCCGTCTCAAAAAAGAAAAAAAGAAAAAAAAAAAAAAGAAAGAAAATATTTAAAAGACTTAAAATTAGTGATTATGGTAATACAGTCTTGTGAATCAATTTTTGATTTGTAAAGTAATCACACAAATTATTACAAAGATGATATTTCTTAGAACAGAGAGGTCATGGAAAGATTTGAAAATTAATTTTTAAAAATCCTACAGATCTTCAATGTAGAGGCCATAATCCAAAAGTAACGTTTCTTTAGTAGTATCTTCAATACATCATAAATTTTTTTATCATCCTGAAGAAGAAAAGGTCCTTAATTATTATTGTCTAAACAAATTTATAGATCACTGTTTAAAGTAAATAGTAAGAGTGAATATTTTCGAATGTGATAAAATAGAACAAGTGGCTGATAAAATTTGAAATTATAGTTAACCTCTTTGACTGTGATCTTACGTTTGTAAAGTAAAATTTAAGTATATAATTAGGCCAGATGCAGTGGCTCACACCAGTAATCCTAGCATTTTGGGAGGCCAAGGCAGTTGGATCATTTGAGATCAGAAGTTCAAGACCAGCCTCACCAACATGGTGAAACCCCATCTCTACCCAAAATACAAAAAAATTACCTGAGTATGATGGTGTGTGCTTGTGATCCCAGCTACTCAGGAGGCTGAGGTGGAAGGATCACTTGAGCCCAAAAGGCAGAGGTTGCAGTGAGCCCAGATCACACTACTGCACCCTACCCTGGGTATCAGAGCAATACCCCATCTCAAAGAAAAAAAATTAAAATTGAAAATTAAAATAAAAATAGGCTAAAGAGCTGACTATACATTGCTCCAAAGAAGATATACAAATAGCCAATGAGCACTTGAAAATATGTTCAACGTCATTAGCCATTAGAGAAATGCAAATCAAAATCACAATTAGATACCACTTCACTCTTACTATGATGGCTATACATATATAAATTTTTATTTTTGAGACAGGGTCTCACTCTGTCACCCAGGCTGGAGTAGGGTGGTATGAACATGGCTCACTGTAGCCCTCAACCTTCTGGACTCAAGCTATTCTTCTGCCTCAGTCTCCCAAGTAGTGGGGACTACAGGCACGTGCCACGCCCGGCTAATTTTTGTATTTTTTGTAGAGACGAGGGTTCACAATGTTGCCCAGGCTGGTCTCGAACTCCTGGTCTCAAGTGATCTGCCCACCTCAGCCTCCCAAAGTGCTGGGATTACAGGTGTGAGCCACCACATCCGGCCAAGATGGCTATAATTGCAAAAGCAGATAATAACAATTGTTGGTGAGGATGTGGAGAAATTGGAACCCTCATGTACTGGGGAAATGTAAAATGGGAAAGTAAAATGATACTTTCCATTTTGGAAAATGACAGTTCCCCAAAAATCTACACATAGAGTTTCTATACGACCCAGAAATTCCACTCCTAAGAAAATATCCAAGAAAAACGAAAATATACATCCACACAAAAACTTGTACACAAATGTTCATAGCAGCACTATTCATAATAGTCAAAAAGCGGAATCAACCCAATGTCTATCAACTGATGAATGGGCAGATAAAATGTGGTATATCCATACAATTAAATATTACTTAGCAATAAAAAGAAATTAAGTCCTGATACATGCTACAATATAGATGAACCTTGAAAACATTAAGCTAAGTAAGAGAAACCAGTCACAAAGGGAAACATATTTTATAATTTCATTTATATAAAATGTCCAGAATAGGCAGCTCAGTAGAGACAAAAAGTAGATTTCCTAAGACTGGTGGAGGTTGAGGGGAAAAGAGGAATGACTGCTAAACAGTATGAGCTTTCTTTTGAAAGCGATAAACATGTTCTAAAATCAACTGTGGTGATACTCAAAACTATTGCATTGTACATTTTAAATTCACCCATTGTACACTTTAAACTCGCCCATTTCAAGTGTACAATGCAACAGTTTTGTATTTGAATTGTACATTTTAAACAGCGGAATTTAAATGAGCGGCTGCATGGTGTTTGAATTATAGCTCAATAAAGATGCTATTTTTAAAAAGAACTAACCATTGATTCGCACAACATGGATGACTCTCAAAATAATCACGCTGAGTGAAAGAAGCCAGATTTTAAAAAGAGTACATTCTGCATAATTCCCTTTATGTAAAATGCTAGAAAAGGAAAGTAATCTGCAGTTACAGAGAGCAAATCAGTGGCTGCCTGGTTGGGGAAGAAAGGAATGGATTACCAAGGAGCATGAGAAAAATTGTAGGTATATTAGATAAGTTCATTATCTTGATTGTGGTCATGGTTTCATGACTGTATACATTAAAACTAATCAAATTATATGATTTAAATGTAGTTATACATCAATCATCCTTCAATAACCCTGCAACAAAAAAGCATACTAAAAAGTCACAAGATTATTTATATATATAGATATACATATATAATCACAAGACCTATTTCTATGTATAGATATACATATGCAAATGATCAGAAAAGTATCTGGATAGATATACACAAAACTAATAACAATAGTTACTTTTGGAAAAGTAAAAGTGTAAATTTATTTTGTGTAAATAAATAAAATTCTAATAAACTTCCTTTTAATTTTAAAATAGTGAAATAAAACTCTAACAAAACAACAATATCTATTCCAAAATAAATGACCCTAAACTTTTTTTTTTTTTTTTTTTTTTTGAGACGCGATCTCGCTCTGTCACCCAAGCGGCGTGCACTGCCCAGATCTCAGCTCACTGCAAGCTCCGCCTCCCGGTTCACGCCATTCTCCTGCCTCAGCCTCCCGAGTAGCTGGACTACAGGCGCCCGCCACCAGTCGCCGGCCTAGTTTTTTTGTATTTCTTTAGTAGAGACGGGTTTCACCGTGTTAGGCCAGGATGGTCCTTCGATCTCCTGACCCGTTGTGATCGCCCGCCTCGCCCCCCCAACCGTGCTGGGATTACGGCTTGAGCCACCCACCGGCCATGACCCTAATTTTAAAGAGTCCCTTGGCTGGGCGCAGTGGCTGGCGCCTGTAATCCCAACACTTTGGGAGGCCAAGGCGGGAAGATAAGTTGAGGTCAGGAGTTCGAGACCAGCCTGGCCAACAGATGAAACTCTGTCTCCACTAAAAATACAAAAGTTAGCCAGGTGTGGTGGCACATGCCCACATGCCTCTGGTCCCAGCTACTTGGGAGGCTGAGGCAGGAGAATCGCTTGAACCTGGGAGGCGGAGGTTGCAGTGTGCTGAGAATGTGTCACTGCACTCCAGCCTGGGCAACAGAGCGAGACTCTGTCTCAAAAATAATAATGATAATAAATATAAATAAATAAGTAAATAAAGAGACCGTTAAGCCTGCAGAGACATGGACTCTGAAAACTGTCGAGAACCTCATGGAGGAACCATCAAGATGGATGCTCTGAGCACAGGGAAGAGGGACCAACTGGAGGAACCCAGTCACTGGCTGCCTGGGCAGACAGGCTTTGCATTGACTGAGGGAGATAGGATTCAAGGGTGGACAAGTCCGTGTCAGAGTTAACCCAGGGCCATGCTCCTGACTCATTAAGTGGCACTGAGCTAGCCCCTTCACCCCTCTAGGGCAGTTCTCCCGCCTGGACAGTGAGCATGGGTTAAGATGGCCTTTAAGCACTTTCCTGCTCTGATAGTCTGTAATTCTGCTGCGCTTCTTCATCCAGTTCAGTTCACTCCCCTATTCACTTTCCTAGATTTTGCACTTTTGTAAGATCCCTGTGAGAGTTGAGCCAAGACCTCTAGCTCCTCACCTGGAAAGCAAGTCTGCCTATCATTTGTTCACTCACTCATTCATTTATTTTTACATGTATTTATTCATTGAAAATTGCTTATGTGTTCATTTAATTGCTCATCATCCATTCACATATTCATTCTGTAAACATTCCTGGGTCAGCACTGGCTGGGGCCTGGCCTAAGAGGATGGTTCCTGTCCCTTAGCCACTTTCTCCAACTTTTCCATACCAATTAAGATTTCTAAATAGATTCTTTGTAATTGGGTCTTTGGGACATTATCCCTGAGGCACCCCAAAGTTTCTAAGCTGGGCACATTTCCTCTCTTCCCTCTAAATTTCCTCAGGGATCGCGCAGTCCCTTGGTGCACAGAGTGCTTTGAAAGGTGCCACCTCCATATGGCCTGCCTGCTCCCCCGGAGGCTGTCGGCTGAGATGGAGCTGGGTGCTACCAGGTCAGGGGGTCCCTGGCTGCCCACAGTAAACTACTGGCCTCTCCGTTTCCTAATTTTACCAAACCTGCACATTGCCAAGAAACCCACTGAATTCTAAGCAGTTTGTGTAATTCTGCCAAATTCCAAAAGTTTCATTTAATTCTATCGAGTTGCAAACCCTTTGCTTAATTCTATGAAAGTTCAGGCATGTTTTCAGAGTTTGGAAAGCTGGGCTGGTGTGAAACTCCATGTCCCGTCCACCTGGATTCTCTATGTTTAGGAGGCTTGGGCTTCCTTCTTTGAACTGTGTCCCCCTGGCTCCAGAGAGAAAAGGTCCCCGGTCTCAAACCCTCTGAAACATCCTCCAGTGAGCCAAGGAAATGGATCCAGAGAGCCTGAAGGTGAGTGAGAAATGGGGATGTGAAGGCAGAGGAGGGAGTCAAGAGCCTGAGAAGAACAGGGGCCTTGGCTTCCCCCTCTGATCGACTGTGCAACACTGGGCAAGCTTCTTCGCCTCACTGGGCCTCAGTTTCCCCATGTATAACAGGGGGGCAGTCCAGCTGATCTGTGAGACCCTTCCCAGCTCTGCCAAGGTGTCACCTAGGCAGGAACCAGCCTGTGTTTGGCATCCAGCGGCTCACTCCCTGTTTGTCTTAGCCACAGAACATCACAGCAAGACAGGAGGAAGTCAGCCATGGCCAGGCTGGCAGTCTCAGCTTGGCCTTCAGAACCTGGGAGAGGAGAGGAAGGGTGACATCCCTGCAGGCTGGCTGGGATAGGAAGCAGATAAGAAGTGAGAGAGAAAGGTGGGCATTATCCAAGAGGTCCAAACACAGGGCCATGGAGTGAAAAGGAGAGAAGGCTCAGCACAGCCTTGGGGAGGATACGGGAAGGCTCCTTGTGGAGGTGCCATTTGAACTGGTTTTTCCGTAGCATTCTGCCAGGAGGGAGGTGGGGGCAGAAAGAACATCATGGGCTCTGCAGACAAAGCTTTCTGGCCCTGCTTTGGGAACCAGAGTCCACAGCATCGGTCACGTTCCTCCTCCTCCCGCAGGCCCCATCCCCCAGCTGAAGGGCAGAAGGAAGAGCGGGGGTCCCAGGTCTTTTGCGGCTTGCCCCTGCTCCTGGGCTGCCGTGTCCTTCTGGGTCATTGTAGGCAGAGTTTGCTCCCTTCCCTCAGAGCTGCTCCTTCCTAGAGATGCCCCTGCTGCCCCTCCTGGCCGTGGTTTCCACACGCCTCCTCCCAGGGTCTAAGGCATCTGCCCAGCCCTCTGAAGCACCCTGGCCCCGGGTTCAAGGGGATGCACTACTGGAGCTGGGCATGTGTGTGCACACATATGTGTAAGAGACAGTGAGCGGTACCTAATGTGTGTATGCTCATGTGAATGACAACACAGGTACACACACAAGCCTATGTGTGGCTTATACTCACAGGCACACATTTGTGCACCTGTATGTCACACAAGTATTTGTGCATTCTCCTGTAGGTGAGTGCACATGTGGTGGCCTGTATGTATATTCCAATAGGTAGCCAAAGCTGCAGATGCTTCCTTGTGACTTTTGGGAATAAACTGTAGTACCTAGAACCACGCAAAGAGGAGGTGGTGCCTGAGCTAGCCACTGGGGGCTCATGATGCCATCTCTGTGTCACACCCCAGCCCTGGCACAGTGCTTGTTTCTGTTTGTGCCCTGTTAAATGGGGGTCCCTCTCCAGGAATCCAATCTCAGAGTTTCCCTGCTGGGAACTCCAAAGTCTTGAAGGAAACTTGTGGCTCACATGTACCTGGGCCCATGGTGAGTCTGAAGACTTTTTCTCTCAGGCCCTAGGACTGGATCAGAGATCTTGCTGCAAGGCACCCCGGACTCCCTGAGGGAGGGCCTCCGTGTGTGGGGTTAAGCTCTGAACCCTACACTTACACTCTGGGAGAAGAACGAGTAGCCATAGGGGCCACCCACCCGGAAACCTCATGAGTGGCGAAGGCCCAGTGAGACCTAGAGAGACTCCACTTGTGACCCTTCAAGTAGCCCGACAGCAGAAAGAAAGGAAGAAAAATATGTACAGGAGTAATGAGCTTCCTGTCACTAGAGGGAAGCAAACAGAAGCAGGATGAGGCTGGGTATGGAAGAGTTGGGGGAGGGTGAGGCTCGGTATGGGAGGTGGGGGAAGGGTGAGGCTGTGTATGGGAGGTGTGGGGAGGGTGAGGCTGGGTATGGAGGGTGGGGAGAGGGGAGGCTGGGTATGGGAGAGTTGGGGAGGGTGAGGCTGCGTATGGGAGGGGGGGGGGGGGTGGGGCTGGGTATGGGAGAGTGGGGGGAGGGTGAGGCTGGGTATGGAAGAGTTGGGGGAGGGGGAGACTGAGTATAGGAGAGTCAGGGGAGGGTGAGGCTGGGTATGGGAGGGGGGGGGGGGTTGGGGCTGGGGATGGGAGGGTGGGGGGAGGGTGAGGCTGGGTATGGGAGTGTAGAGGGAGGGTGAGGCTGGGTATGGGAGAGTCAGGGAAGGGTGAGGCTGGGTATGAGACAGTGGGGGGAGGGTGAGGCTGGGTATGGGAGAGTCAGGGAAGGGTGAGGCTGGGTATGAGACAGTGGGGGAGAGTGAGGCTGGGTATGGGAGAGTTGGGGAGGGGAGGCTGGGTATGGAAGAGTGGGAGAGGGGGAGGCTGGGTATGGGAGAGTTGGGGGTCCTCTCTGCCTAGGAAGGGTTTGCACTCAGCAGCCTGGGAGCATTCCTGTCCTCGGTGGTCCCTCACATCTGGCACCACCTGGCATGTAGTAGGTCCTCAGTCACTTCCGGGTTCTGGGGTGAGTAAGTGAGGGAGGAATAAAAGACAGAAATGGTCTCCTGTAAGGGAGGCACTGAGAGAAACTGTGCTCTGCCCAGGCTTTGGCATCATGTCCCATGGGATTAATGACACCATGCCAGATACCCTGGAACACTAAAGAGAGGTGACTCATGCTCTTTTGCTGGTGAGAGGATTGTGGCAGCACCTGGGGCACAGATACCCATCTAGAACCGTAAAAGAACAAGCATTGTTTGAAACCTAAGAGAAGCATACACCCACTCTGAGCATGGTGTATGTTGGGAGGGCTGGATTCTAGCTTCACCTCTCCAGAGACCTGTTGTGTGACCTCAGCATCCCCATCTATACAATGGGAGATCCAACAAGTTGGCCTCTGGGCATGTTCCATGCTAATACCCTAGGAGTTCATGAAGTCAAAGCAACCCTGGCTCTGGCCCACAGAACAGAGGGGTTTGGAGCTGGGCCAAGAGCTCCATCAGATTTTAGCTGGGATACCCACAGGAAGGCAGATTATGAAGGTCCAATCCACACAGGGTAGCTAATGAAACAGGCCCTGGGCGGGGGGCAGGGAAACATGCCCACCAACAGCCTTCAAGGTCAGCAGCCCCTCTGACACACAGCACGGTGTATGCTTTGTTCATGGACACTACAGTAGGCCTGAAGAGACAGGTCAGACCACTGCAGGCCGAGGACATTCCGGACAGTGGGAATAGCAAATACGATGGCTCAGAGGCTTCCTTAAAGCCAGGAGAATCTCCACCTGCTCAGAGACCATCTAGCCCAATAGTTCCTCAAAGTGTGGTACCTGCACCAGCAGCAGAAGCATCACTCAGACCCACCGAGTCAGAAACTGGGTTTGGGGCCCAACAATCTGTTTTAACAAACTTTCCAGGTGATTCTGGTGCATGTTAAAATTTGAGAACTGTTGATCTAGCCCACTGTTTCCCAGCCTATGTTCATAGAACACTTATCTGCAGTAAGTTAATGGGTGTTCTGTAAAAGGGGATCCATGATCAAATAAGTTTGGGGTACACATGTTCTACA
Organism: Rhinopithecus bieti; assembly: GCF_001698545.2. NCBI lineage: Eukaryota > Metazoa > Chordata > Mammalia > Primates > Cercopithecidae > Rhinopithecus > Rhinopithecus bieti. The sequence goes on from NW_016818870.1 coordinate 13,085, forward strand.
TTGCTTTGTGGGAGTCATAGATCACATTAGCATATTAAAGACTCTGAGAAGTCCTGCAGTAAAGAGCTTTACTTTTTGTTAATCAAATGTTGTCTCAAATTGGTTTTTCAGATTGCTTACTAATGTTCTGATTAACATTCAGGGAATGCTGATCTAAATCAATCCTCACTTTTCACATGGAGAAACTGAGGCCTAGAGAGGGTAAAGGGATTGCCCGACGTCACAGAGAGCAAGTGTGGTAGTGCTGGAAACGATCCTGACAGTCCATCTCATCCCAGAAGGGGCTCTGTGAGCTTCCCTGCGCCCTGTACCCTCTCTCCTTTCATCCCAACTGTGGATCATCCCTTCAGAACTCTGCAGCATGCAGCCGCTCAATAGAACAGGGGTGTCCGCATTCTTTCTGAAAGGATTTTCTGGCTACCCAGCCCTGGAGCACCTGCTCTTCCCTCTGTGCTCCGCCATGTACCTGGTGACCCTGCTGGGGAACACAGCCATTGTGGCGGTGAGCGTGCTAGATGTCCACCTGCACACGCCCATGTACTTCTTCCTGGGCAACCTATCCACCCTGGACATCTGCTACACGTCCACCTTTGTGCCCCTGATGCTGGTCCACCTCCTGTCATCCCGGAAGACCATCTCCTTTACTGGCTGTGCCATCCAGATGCGTCTGAGCCTGTCCATGGGCTCCACGGAGTGCCTGCTGCTGGCTATCATGGCCTACGACCGCTACCTGGCCATCTGCCAGCCACTCAGATACCGCCTGCTCATGAGCCACCGACTCTGTGTGCTGCTGGCGGGAGCTGCCTGGGTCCTCTGCCTCCTCAAGTCAGTGACTGAGACAGTCATTGCCATGAGGCTGCCCTTCTGTGGCCACCACGTGGTCAGTCACTTCACCTGCGAGATCCTGGCGGTGCTGAAGCTGGCGTGCGGTAACACATTGGTCAGCGAAGTCTTCCTGCTGGCGGGCTCCATCCTGCTGCTGCCTGTGCCCCTGGCATTCATTTGCCTGTCCTACTTGCTTATCCTGGCCACCATCCTGAGGGTGCCCTCAGCTGCCGGGCGCTGCAAAGCCTTCTCCACCTGCTCAGCACACCTGGCTGTGGTACTGCTTTTCTACAGCACCATCATCTTCATGTACATGAAGCCCAAGAGCAAGGAAGCCCACATCTCTGATGAGGTCTTCACAGTCCTCTACGCCATGGTCACACCCATGTTGAACCCCATCATCTACACCCTGAGGAACAAGGAGGTGAAGGAGGCCGCCAGGAAGGCGTGGGGCAGGAGCTGGGCCTCCAAGTGAGGGAGGGTGGGGCTCTGTACAGATGCAGGTTTCAGGTTAGTAGCTGAGGCCATCATATGCCAATGCCAGTGAGGACGTGGCAGGGCTAGGGCTACAGGTCTGGTATCTTCATCCCAGCAAGGCAGCACCAAGTCCCGCTGATCCTGCCACAGAACAGCCCCCAAATCACCCTCTGCTCCTGCCCCTGCCACTGCCATAGGTCAGCTCTCAGCATCACCCTGGCCTTCACACCAGCCTCCTGGCTGGTCCCAAGACTTCAGTCCTGTTCCTCCCTACAATCTCTCCTTCATGGGGCATCTTTTTGAAATGCACATGTAATTGCATCACTCTTCTCACTGAAATCCTTAGGTGGCTCCCCACTGTTCTCAGGACAAAGTGGAAGCTCTTCAGTGGGGCATTTGAGGCCCTCACAAGCTGGTCCTGCCTGACTGACTCCCCAGCCTTCCTCCCCTCCCACCCTATCTCCCTTCTCACAGCCTCACATACCAGCCAGATGTGACCCCCACATGCCCTGCACTGCCCAGCTCTGTACTCTCCTCGGGTCCTCCCCACGAAGCAAGGAGTGTCCAAAAGCAAGGAGTGTCAGATTCTTCCCTCTCCCAGGGCCCAGCCCTGCCCAGCCCTAGACCCTGCACAAGAGTCTTAGAGATATAAACATGTCAGTGTAGGGGTGACAATGGCAGAGCCTGGAGTTCTTCCCAAATCTGAGCAGAGCTGAGACGGAGTCCACAGATGACGGGAATGGCCTAGCCTCCCTGGTAGGTGACAGTAGAGGCAGCGATGAGGCCTGTATTAGTCAGGGTTCTCTTAGAGGGACAAAACTAATAGAAGATATATATATATAAAAAGAGGAGTTTATTAAGTATTAACTTACATGATCACAAGGTTCCACAATAGGCTGTCTGTAAGCTGAGGAGCAAGGAAAGCCAGTCCAAGTCCCCAAACTGAAGAAGTTGGAGTCCAATGTTCAAGGGAAGGAAACATCCAGCACGGGAGAAAGATGTAGACTGGGAGGCTAGGCCTGTCTCTCCTTTTCACGTTTTGCTGCCTGCTTTCTCTTCACTGGAAACTGATTAGATAGTGCCCACCAGATTAGGGTGGATCTGCCTTCCCCAGCCCACTGACTGACATGTGAATCTCTTTTGGCAACACCCACACAGAACACACCCAGGATTCATACTTTTATCCCACAATCCAATCAAATTGACACTATTAACCAAAACAAGGCCCAAAGTCCAAGATTCCCAGAACTGTCAGGCCCTGGGACACCAATCATCCAGCCAGAGCCTGGAGCCTCACCATTCCTCCCACCTCACCTCGCCCAGCAGCAGCAGCAGCAGCAGCAGCTTCCAGTGCCCCCTTTCCTGGGATCCAGGCCTCACCTGACTTGAGGGGGCTTGTTCTACCCATCCTCACCTCATGCCCTGGGACCCTGCCATAGCTGTCCCTGCCTGGTGCTCAGCCTCTTCCAGCTTTCCTTTCTGATGACTCAGTGGACAGGCAGTGGACATTGACCCAGATTCACAGAGTATTTCCATTCCCTGCCCTGCCCTCGCCTGTATGTACCATCTGCACGACGGGAGCAGTGGGGTTGCCCTGTGAGCAGCAGTCCACCTTTCCTGCCCCTGGCTACAGGTAAGCACAGCTCCTGCATGAGGCCTGAATTCCCCTCCCAGGGCTTTCTCCCTGCTTCCTCTGCTGGCCAGAACAGAGGCACAGAGAAGCACAGCTGGAGGAGTGAGCAACACCCAAGCCTGTCTGACCACGCGTGAGAGAAGGTTGTCAGCAGCCATGCCAGTGGCCATGCCATTCTGCTGGGCCTTGGATACATGACAGGAGTTTGGGTTTTATTCTGTGGGCTCTAGAGGTTTACAATCAGATTGATTTTTAGCAAGACCACTAATTAGATACCATTCCCTCTCTTGTTTAACACAATGTCCACTGTTAGGTGCCGTGCAGTGAGGTAGGCAGTATCATACACTGCTGGTGGAAATGGGGATAATTTAATATGAACTTCCTAGAAAGTAAGTTGGAAATATGAATCAAGGGCCCTCAAAACTTCCAGATCCCTTGACCCAACATCTCTACTTCTAGGAATCTAGTCTAAGTAAATAATAAAGGGCACAAAGATTTGGACATAAGGATATTAATAACAGCATTATTTGTAGTAACAAAAAAAAAACTGTAATAATCTTAATGTTCCACCATAGAAGAATATTTAAACAAATCCTGGTGGAGTCCAGTGGTAGTATGTGATGCAGCCATCAAGAATTTTTTTTTTTTTTTTTTTTCAAGACAGGGTCTCACTTGTTATCCAGGCTGGAATGCAGTGGTACAATCTTGGCTCACTGCAGCCTCAACTACCTGAGCCCAAGCAATTCTCCCTCCTCAGCCATCTGAGGAGCTGGAACTACATGCATGCGCCACCACGCCTAGCTAATTTATTTTTAATAGAGACAAGGTCTCACTATGTTGCCCAGGCTGGTCTTGAACTCCTAGGCTCAACCGATCCTCCCAGTTCAGTCTCCCAAAATGCTTGGATTACAGGCGTGAACCACCATGCCTGGCCAGGAATCTTATTTTTTGAAGGGTATATGATAATGGGCAATGCTCATAATGTAACTAATAGAAAACAAAAAAGAACACATAACACTGTATTTTAGTATGATCTCAATTTTAACTTTTTAAATATTTTTCTTACAGATCTATGAATAAGTGGGTATCTAGGAAATACTGGAAAATGATGACTAAATATTAACTAACAGTTGTTTCCTTTGGGTGACAGGGTTACAGATAAATACTGTTTTTTTAAACTATTATTTGTAATATTGTCCAATATTTCTATGATGACCATGACTTTGAACTTAAAAAATAATGGTATATGGAAGACCACCTTGCCCATAGTACAGGACAGATGAGAAAGGCTTCCTCCTGAGGGCAGGGATGGGAGAACACTGCTGTAGGAAGCTGCTGCAGTCACCCAGGCCCTCAGTGAGGCCTGAGCCAGCTGGGCAGTAAAGGAGAGGGTGGCCCCAAGAAATATTGGGGAGATAGATACAGATGCAAAATAACATTTGGGAGTTAGAGATACAATATTTGGGATTATAGTTAACCCCTGAACAACACGGGAGTGAGGGGAGCCAACTCTCCTCACAGTAAAAAAAATCCATGTATAACTTTTGACTCCCCCAAATCCTAACTACTAATAGCTTACCTTGACTGGAAGCCTTATCAACAACATAAAAAGTCGATTAACACATAATTTGTATGTTATATGTTTTATATGCTGTATTCTTACAATACAGCTAGAGAAAAGAGAATGTTACTAAGAAAATCATAAGGAAGATAAATAGATTTCCTATCTACTAAATGAAAGTGAATCATCATAAAAGTATCATTGTCAACATCACGTTGAGTAGGTGGAGGAGGAGGAGGAAGAGGAGGGGCTAGTCTTGCTGTCTCAGGGGTGGCGGTTCATCCGAAAGTTTTTTCAAACTGTAGCAAATCTCAAAAAAAATCCCCAATATATTATTTGAAAAATAGAAGTATAAGTGAGTTCGCGTTGTTCAAATCGATGTTATTCAAGGGTCAACTGTATATATGTGTAAAATAATATTTCGGAGAGATATTTGGGATTATAGAGGTGGAGGAGGAAGAGTGAGGACCGTAGGTTGGTCACAGGTTTCTGATTTATTTGGGGTGGACTGAGACACTGAGTGGGGAGGATGAGCACAGTAGATGGAGGAAGTGGGGAGATGGTGAGTTTGTCTTCGACCTGCTGAGTTCAGGGTATCCATGGGGGCAGCAAGGGGACAATATACTATGAGCAGATAGAAAATAAACAGTAACAACCTTTCCATTTTTTACTTCAACCTATGTTCTTGAAAAAAAATCCAGAAGACAAATGATAGCATCATAGGAAACTTTGCAACTTCTGCTGCTTTACTGAAGGATGACTTTTAGTCTCTAAGCTGTGTCAAGTTGTTATTCTTTATTGTGAAAGGACAGGAAGGGGAGGGAAGGGAACAGGAATAAAGAAATCTGTAAAAACTCAGATGCCTGATTAAATCCCTGACCTAACAAAGTCCCTCGCCTGTACTTGGTGTCTCCTACCTTACAAAGCAATTTACTTTAAGCTTTGATGAATCCAGGTCCATACGGCAATCCTGGAAGGAGACACCCCATTCCACAACCCAGACACCCAGGCCTAGTGAAGCCGGGTTCATGGGCCTGGAGCCTATGGCATCCAAGGGGCAGAACTGCAACATGACCCAGTCTTCAGATTCTCTGTTCACTCTCTCTCCTATGCCCACTTCACCTCAGCAGGGCCCTCCTGGGGCAGGCCGAGGAACCTGGAGTCTCTGAAGCCCAGGTCCCACAGCTGCCAAGCCTGCACCTTTGTGTAGTTGCAGAGTTTGAACTTTAAATTGGACAGGGACCGTGAGTTCCCTGAGAGCAGGGAGCAAGCAGATTGTCTACATGGCAGGGGAACATGGGGCAGGTCTTGGGAGGCAGTGGTGGGGCGAGGTGGGGGGAACCTAGTCCATCCCAGCACCGTGCACTTGCTGGTAATGAACTCGGCACTTTCCAAACCTCAGCTCCCCTCACCTGGCTCCAGCTCCCTACAGACATTTAGGCCATGGCCAGTAGGTGTGAGGTAAGGAGAATTCATCTGACCCATTGCTTATTCTCATGAAATCATTTAAAACATTTAAAAGCCAAAATATTTGCTGGGGGACAGGGACAGGATGGTAATAATATCATCTACCGCTCACTGACTATTTAGCAGTGCCAGGCTCTGTTCTAAGAGCTTTGCATGCTTCCTCTCACTGGATCCTTAAAACAAGCCCACAAGGAGATGCTGCCATCTCCATGGTACAGGTAAGGAAGCTGAGGCTGAGAACATTGTTATCAAGTGGAAGAGCTGGGGCTTAGACCCTGGTCCTGTCTGACTCCAGGGCCATCCTCATCTTCTCTGCGACACAGCCAGGAAGCAGTGAAGCAGGAATCCCGGATCCAGGCTCTTCGGGGAAATTGTAACTGAAGCCTTCCTCTTATTATGCCCCTTTTCTTTTAAAATAATTTGTGAAGCCTAAAATAAGTATTAAGTGGTTAAAATTAGATTTACCAGACAATGAGACTGATATGACAGTTAGCTTGCAGAGTAACCCTGGGTCTATCAGACCTTAGGTTGGAAGTTGCTGGAAACATATGAGGAAATGTTTCAGAGATTACAGCGTACCAGAGATCACGTAATTGGCTCCACTTCTCAGAAGGAGAAATCTGACCAAAGTCATACAGCAGAAGAGGAACAAAGTCCCCGATTCAAACCTGGGACTCACCCTCCCAGTCCAGGGCTCATTCTAGGCATCACTCTGCCTCTCAAGAGATGTAAAACTGGGGAGTGAAACCAGGCAGTTATTTTCAGAGACACCCCAGGTCCTATCACTCTGTGACTCTGATCTTCCAGGCCATGACCGAGCATGACACTGCATGACACTGGTAGATGGCCGCTAGAGTAGCTTTCTGAGAGTCGTAAGACGCCGTTGCACCCACACGCAGAGGGGCTGCTCAGCAGTAATTCTGGTTCTCTTCCTTCTGGGCAGGTGGTAGGATGTCACAGGGCCAGTGGGCTGTGGGCAGATATGACAAATGTCTCTTGTGGCTCAGAGCAGTGAACTGGTACGAGAGGCTCCAGTGTGTCCTTCCCCAGCCATAACCACTGGTGACGTCCCACAGGGTGGAGCCTCCATCTGCCAGCGGCTCTGAGAACTCTGAGCCACCTGGAAAGCCACAGTAGACATGTAGCATGAGAAATAAAACTTTGTCATGCTAGCCACTAAAATGACAAGGTTGTACATTACTGTGACATAATTTTGCCCATCCCAACCCACCCACCAAGGGAACCAGCTCCTCTCTGATGTCCCAGCCTGTGCCCATGCTACAGGCAAAGCTGTTGGTAACCTGGTAACATGGCATTTTCTGGACACAGAGTTATTTCCTTAGGGCCATAAGCCAATGGTTTCATGTGCTGGTTCTAGTTTCCATGAATGTGTTACGATCAGACTCTTAAGTTGAGGAAAATCCACCATGTTACTGACGTAGCTATTCAGAAAGAGCAGGTGTTTCTGCAAATAGGAGACTGGCACCCCCCAAAGCCCTTCTCCTAGCAATCACAATAGCTGCATCATTCTGTTGTGGTATATGTTTTGGAGGGGGAAGGGGGAAGGGGGAATGGATTTTGAGGCGAGACCTTGGGTTCAGCATTCTTTGTTTGCGTTTTTAGAGAAAGGGACTCACTCTGTTGCCCAGGCTGGAGAGTAGTGGCATTATCATAGTTCACTGTAACCTCGAATTCCTGCGCTCAAGTGCTCCTCCCACCTCAGCCTTCTGAGTAGCTGGGTGCACAGGTGCAAACCACCATTCCTAGGATCGGGATTTTTGGCAGGACAACACGGGATGTCAATAAACGGTTCAACTCAAATGGCAATCACTGACACCTCCTGGCTGCAGGTCACTGGAGGGTGACAGTGATGAAAGACACAGCCCTTTCACTGCAATAGCTCATAGTCTAGGCAGAGAGAGATATACAAGAAAAAGGAACTATAATGAAGGCAAAATGAATGTAACCTCTGCTAATAGCTATGTGACCATCCTGTTGTCTGGGTGGTCAGTTTGTATGAAGCCATCTGAGAGAAGGCTGCACGAGACAGTGGTGCGTGAACTGAGCCTTGAAGGATGAGTAGAAAAGAAAGGCACTCCAGCCTGAAGAAACTGCCCAAGAAGAGGGACGGGATTGGAGCACGCAGGCTTTGTCCAAAAGACAGGGAGTGGTCTGGTGAGGCTGCAGCAGTTGTGCGTGAGGGATGCGGTGGAGGCAAGGCAGGAGGACGGGCCAGAGCCTACACACAAAAGCCCTCAAATGCCTCCACCATGCCCACTTGGTCTTACTGTTAGAGGTGTAAGTGATGAAGAAAAATGCAGTCAGGTGGTTTCCCACCCTTCACCTGCTTGAAACCCCCACATCTGTGTCCATTGTCAGAATTTGAGATGAACATAGTTCTTTCTGTAACAACACACCCATCAAAAACAAAGATCTTACAGTTCTGCTTTCCAGATTTCAGGCTTTACTTTGTCTTTACATCCCAGACGCAGAGAGAATCTCAGAGATCTAAAGCCCGGAGAGAGGAGGGGAGGTGTTCAAAGTCACCGAGTAAATGAATGACTACAAATTCCATGAGGGCAGGAGCCAGGTCTGCCTTTGCTGTATTCCCAGCACCTGGCCCAGGGCCTAACACATAATAGGTGCTCAATAACTATTTGTTGAATGAGTGAATGAATGAGGCTTCACACTTGGGGAATTCTTTACTTTTTGCCAAGCCTCGCCAAGAAAAACCCTAACTATAGATGTTCACGTGGATCATAGTTAAAGGTCAGTTACTGACCAAGATTACCCAAGTGCCCCTGTATGTTCCTGAAACTGTCCTTTAAGAATCACCCTGATTGGCCGGGCGCAGTGGCTCACGCCTGTAATTCCAGCCCTTTGGGAGGCCAAGGCGGGTGGATCACAAGGTCAGGAGATCTAGGCCATCCTGGCAAACACGGTGAAACCCATTTCTACTAAAAATACAAAAAATTAGCCAGGCGTGGTGGCAGGCGCCTGTAGTCCCAGCTACTCGAGAGGCTGAGGCAGGAGACTGGTGCGAACCCGGGAGGCGGAGCTTGCAGTGAGCTGAGACTGCGCCACTGTACTCTAGCCTGGGTGACAGAGCCAGACTTTGTCTCAAAAAAAAAAAAAAAAGAATCACCCTGATTCAGGGTAGAGGAAAGAAACCCTGCACAGGCTCTGGAGAAAGCTGGTGTCATGGAGGACACTGGAGCCTTTGTCCAGGAGGTGGCTAGTACAGATGGAGCAGGCACCTGTAGCTGATGATGGATGCCGTCCTCCATCCAGCCTCAGTGACAGGTCATTGCACCCCCCAGGGCAGCACCTTCAGGTGTATGTTTCCTCTGAGCTACACAGCATCCCAGTCTTCAAGGAGGAAGCTGAGTCTCAGAGAGGTCAAGTGTCTTGGTCAGTATCACACAGCTGGTCTGAGCTACAGCCAGGAGGCATAGCTGGGTTTTGGCGTCATGCATTCGCTATCTGCCAGGTGCCTGCAGTTCGCAGCACTTGCTGCGTGAGGTGCTGGTAGGAAGGAGGCAGACTCCTGACTTTAAGGTGTAGTAGGGAAGACAGGTGCACCACACAGCACACAATGACACGGAGGGATGGCGAAGGGCGGTGGGAGCACAAGATGGGAGCAGGTAACAGCAAGGGGAAGGAGAGGGAGGAAAAGAGACGGTGCAGCACTGGGCTCTGGAGAATGGGCGGAACACCCCCACGCTGGGGATGGGAGGAAAGACATGCCTCCATCTAGGACAAAGGTGGGGAGCTGGGAAAAGAGATGGTTTCTTCAGGAAAGGGTGAGCCCTGCAACTCGACAAATGGTGGATAAAACGAAACAGGAGGAATAAGAGAAAAAAGAAATCTGGCCCAGAAGGACAGACAGGGCTCCATCGCTGTCACAAAGCACTGTCCTCACAACCAATCCAGGAGCGAAGGGCGGGAGGGGAGAGGTGGATTATATCTTCTGAGTGATGAAAGTTCACACTCAGCTCCTATTTTTCCTTCAGACCAGGGACCACCTGGCCATAAGACGGTTTTCCAGTCCTAACAAGACTACTGTTCTCTGGGGACACCTGGGCTTCCTCCTATGAATACCTGATGCTGGCCTTTCCTGAGAAGTGAGAGCAGCTCTGCATGGCGATGGAGGTCACCTGGGAGAGACCACAGCCTCGCCCACTGCTCCCTTTGCAAAGTTGGTCACGACTGACCGCACCTCCACCAGATTCGTGTCTGGCTTCCCTCCTCGTGTGACATCATCGTATCATTTCTCCTACAAAGCAATATGGAAGCCAGAAAGTAAGTCACCTGGCTTTCATGACCAGAGTTCAATCCTGTGACCAGTAACTCTATCAAGACATGTATGTTCTTATGTGTCCTTTTAAAAAAATTAATGAATGGTCCTTAAGGAGAGATGACCAGAAATCAAGCTTACACATCCTGTGGGGCTGAAATATTTGATCTTCATGGCCCAAAGGAACACTAGGTGAGCATCATCCATTACCCACCTGCCTTCCAGAGCTCATCTCACTTGACTCAGGGAGTGGAGCAGCGCCTGTGACAGGTGTGGAATCCTTTTGTCCACTTATTTTCCTTACTGCTATAGCCCCAGCACCTGATACCTAGCATAGAATAGGTACTTAATATTTAGTGGATGGATAAATCTGAAATTCTATGGCCATAATTTGGTCATATGAAGCCGTAATGTAGAAAAGTTGCTCCTGTTAATGGCCAAAAACACTTTGGATTCCAAAGGATCATTTTAAACATGAATCCTTCTCTGTTGTCTCCTCTGACCCCATCCTGGGGAGAGCAGAGAGGAACCTAGGGAACTAGAATGTGCCCCATCCTCCCCTTAGTGATGTCCGCAGAACTGCAGCACTGAGAAGGCCAGCTTGCAGATCTGAAGTCCAACTCCCTCATTATACAGATGGTGAAACTAAATTACAGAGAGGGAGGCTGATCTGCTGCAGCTCAGACATCAGGTCACTGGGCTCCCAGGCCACTTGGAGCTTTTTCCATAAAGCTGGGTGGTTCAGATGGAAAAGGAGACAGAATGAGATGAAGGAGGCAAACCAGACAGCTGTGACAGAAAACGTCCTGCTGGGGCTACACAAGCACTGTAACCTGGAGGTGCTCCTGTTTATGTTCTGCCTGGGTGTCTACTCCATGAATGTGCTGGGGAATGCCTTCCCCATAGGGCTGAATGTGCAGCACCCTCACCTGCACAACCCCATGTACTTCTTTCTCAGCAACCTCTCCCTCATGGACATCTGCGGCACCTCGTCCTTTGTGCCTCTCATGCTAGTCAACTTCCTGGAAGCCCAGAGGACCATCTCCTTCCCTGGCTGTGCCCTGCAGCTGTACCTTAACCTGGCGCTGGGATCAACGGAGTGCCTGCTGCTAGCTGTGATGGCATACGACCGTTATGTGGCTATCTGCCAGCCGCTTAGGTACCCAGAGCTCATGAGTGGGGAGACCTGCATGCGGATGGCAGTGCTGAGCTGGGGGACAGGCTTTGCCAACTCACTGCTACAGTCCATCCTTGTCTGGCGCCTCCCCTTCTGTGGCCACGTCATCAACCACTTCTTCTGTGAGATCTTGGCAGTGCTAAAACTGGCCTGTGGGGACATCTCCCTCAATGCGCTGGCATTAATGGTGGCCACAGGTGTCCTGACACTGGCCCCCCTCTTGCTCATCTGCCTGTCTTACCTTTTCATCCTGGCCATCATCCTTAGGGTACCCTCTGCCGCAGGCCGGCACAAAGCCTTCTCCACCTGCTCAGCCCACCTCACAATGGTGGTGGTTTTTCATGGGACAATCTCCTTCATGTACTTCAAACCCAAGGCCAAGGACCCCAACATGGATAAGATTGTCGCATTGTTCTATGGGGTTGTGACACCCTCACTGAACCCCATCATCTACAGCCTGAGGAACGCAGAGGTGAAAGCTGCTGTCCTAGCTCTGCTGAGAGGAGGTCTGCTCTCCAGGAAAGCATCCCACTGCTACTGCTGCCCTCTGCCCCTGTCAGCTGGCATAGGCTAGGTTGTGCTGTGGTCATGAACTCAAACCTTCAGAGGCTTAAAGCCATTAAGGTTTGTTTCTTGCTCCCGCTGCAGGTCCACCAGAGGCTGGTGGGGCTTCTGCTCCGCATCATGGTCTTCACCCCTCTGGGACTCAGGATGACAAAGCAGCTACCATTGGCAACACCGCTGGTCACCATGACAAAAGGAAAAGGGAAAGTAACAAAGCCTGCACTGACTCTTAAAGCTTCTATTCAGAAGTGGCTGTGTTGCCTCCACCTACATTTCAGTGGCCAACACAATGGCTACAGGAAGGCACAGGACCACACCTATTGTGAAGGGGGAGAAGCACGCTATCATGTGTCTGGATGGCAAAAGAGAGGGACAGAGAGATTTGTGAATGGCCTAATGACTACCACACCAGCTGACAGTGTCAACCCAAGAGCTATTGGAGGTTTGGTTTTCTTTATCCTGACCATCTGTCCTTCATGGGTTGCTGCCAGGTTAATCGTCCCAAGAAAGCTCTGGTTAGCTCACTTGTGGTAGCTTTATACTGAGTCAACCAAACTAGGTTAGAGGGTCTGGGTTAGTGTTGGCCACAGAGAAGTTTGCATGAGATTTGGAAGGCAAAAGTGGGCCAGGTGTGGTGGCTCATGCCTGTAATCCCAGCACTTTGGGAGACCGAGGTGGGCGGATCACCTGAGGCCAGGAGTTCGAGACCAGCCTGAGCAACATGATGAAACCCTGCCTCGGCCGGGCGCGGTGGCTCAAGCCTGTAATCCCAGCACTTTAAAAGGCCGAGACGGGCGGATCACGAGGTCAGGAGATCGAGACCATCCTGGCTAACACGGTGAAACCCCGTCTCTACCAAAAAATACAAAAAACTAGCCGGGCGAGGTGGCGGGCGCCTGTAGTCCCAGCTACTCGGAGGCTGAGGCAGGAGAATGGCATAAACCCGGGAGGCGGAGCTTGCAGTGAGCTGAGAAGCGGCCACTGCACTCCAGCCTGGGCAACAGAGCGAGACTCCGTCTCAAAAAAAAAAAAAAAAAAAAAAAAAGAAACCCTGCCTCTCATAAAAATACAAAAAATTAGCCGGGTGTGGTGGTGCACCTATAGTCCCAGCTACTACGCAGGATTGCCTGAACTTGGGAGGTGGAGGCTGCAGTGAGCTGAGATGCTGCCACTGCACTCCAGCCTGGGTGACAGAGCAAGACTCTGTCTCAA